>NC_037668.1:110679567-110790758 GCF_003255815.1 Theropithecus gelada
CAGCCAACAGACACATGAAAAACATGTTCATCGTCACTTGCCATCAGAGAAATGCAAATCAAAACTCCAATGAGATACCATCTCACACCAGTTAGAATAGCGATCATTAAAAAGTCAGGAAACAACAGGTGCTGGAGAGGATGTGGAGAAATAGGAACACTTTTATACTGTTGGTGGGACTGTAAACTAGTTCAACCATTGTGGAAGACAGTGTGGTGATTCCTCAAGGATCTAGAACTAGAAATACCATTTGACCCAGCCATCCCATTACTGGGTATATACCCAAAGGAGTATAAATCATGCTGCTATAAAGACACATGCACATGTATGTTTATTGTGGCACTATTCACAATAGCAAAGACTTGGGACCAACCCAAATGTCCATCAATGACAGACTGGATTAAGAAAATGTGGCACATATACACTATGGAATACTATGCAGCCATAAAAAAGGATGAGTTCATGTTCTTTGTAGCAACATGGATGCAACTGGAAACCGTCATTCTCAGCAAACTATCACAAGAACAGAAAACCAAACACCACATGTTCTCACTCATAGGTGGGAATTGAACAATGAGAACACTTGGACACAGGAAGGGGAACATCACACATTGGGGCCTGTCATATGGTGGGGGAGTGGGGAGGGATAGCATTAGGAGATATACCTAATGTAAATGACAAGTTAATGGGTGCAGCACACCAACATGGCACATGTATACATATGTAACAAACCTGCACGTTGTGCACATGTACCCGAGAACTTAAAGTAATTAAAAAAAAAGAAATGAGGAAGAGTATAGTAAATATTGGAGAAAGGAGGAGAGTATAGCATAATAGAATAAGCAAAAGGAGCTTTTGATTCACCAAGGTCATGGGGAAAGAAGGTCATGAATAAAATAAAACCTGGATTAAAGGTGATCAAATATTAGACAAGTAAATTTAGTGAAAACAGCAATAACATTTACTCCAATGCTGTCATTTTCCCTGAAGAGCTACACAAATTGTTCCAAAGACCATGTTTAAATAAGTCATGGTCATGATAACCAATATTTTCATTAATTTTGTCAAAATAGACCTTGTTATCTTTTTCCCAAGATCCCCAAGTGTTTCTGTTTTTCTACCTTAGTGAAAACAATTCATATTTAGACCCATGGAACCCAAGATGCAATTGAATATCAGCCAGGAGCTCAAGAGAGGCTCCTGGGACTCGTGGGCATGCAGCTCATTGTGAATTGACCATGGTATAAGACAATGTCCAAATGCTGCATCACTGGAAATGATCATTCTTGCAGGCAGTTTTGGACCACTGATAAATAAAATCATGGATTATTTGATGAAGAGGGAATGTTGGGAAAAGATTTCTAAAGGTGATCATTTTTAGACAATGGGCGAGGAACAGGTCATAAATGAAATGAAAGGAGAAGTTAGAAAACTGTATTGCAACATTTCAAGAAAACATTCAACTTAACGAACGGCATTAAATACAATTAAACAGTAATACTGTAAGAGTTTTAAATATTAAAGTACTGATTATCCTTAATGCCACCATAGTGAGTTAAACCACTATTAGTATTTTGGTTATAGGTACATTTTTCCTTCAAGAAACAAGTCCTGGGGATCCTTCAGTGGACTAAACTTACATGACCAAGTATAATTCTAGGACAATAACCAAACAAGGAAATCTCAGCAAGTGCTTTGGAGGAACTTGAAAAGTATCAGAAATAGAGCCTCCATGGATTGTTCCTTGGAAGCCTGAGAAGGTCTCCATGAAGCCGAGACACAAATATGAGGAAGCCGGCCATACACAGGGTTGAGTCCAGGCAGCAAGATAGCAGTTAGTGCAGAAGCTTTAAGGTTTGTTAAAAACTAGCAATTAAAAAAATCTTGTGTGGCAGGAGTTTGTATAGATACACATTTATCTAATCCATTATTGATAAGATAGACAATTCTGAGTATCAATATTATTACATGGAATGTGGAAAACTGTGGGGCCTAGGACAAGTAAATTAAATACACAGAGGCTGGGTACAGTGGCTCACACCTGTAATTCCAACACTTTGGGAGGCTGAGGCAGGAGGATTGCTTGAGCCCAGGAGGTTGAGGCTTCAGTGAACCGTATTCATACTACTGCACTCCAGCCTGGGTGACAGAACAAGACCCTGTCTCAAAACAAGACCAAAAAACACATTTAGAGATATAAAATGCATCTTCATGTGATGATTCAATCAAGTAGTGTATGTAAAATGCAGTGATTGGCACTTAGCTTTCAATAAATCTAAGCTATTGCAGCCCCCAAAATTCCTCTTTAGATACAAACCCCACAAACCACTTTTCAAGTTAAGATAGCATTGTAATACGTTAGTAATTTTGCTCTTAATTTCTGCATTTCCTTACTGTTGATCAAAGGACAAATGTGCCTGCATATGCACATGTATTTAGGTATACATTAACAGTTTGAAGTTTTAACCTGCACCCTTGATTCTTGAGCCTACTTACTCTATTCTATTTTCTTTCCTGTAGTATTTGTAACTTTCTAACATGCACTATACATTTACTGTGTTCCTGTGTCTGTCATTTTCTTTGTCATAGTTATGGTCTAGCTAGATTGTAAGCTTCATAAGGGATGAGATGCATGTTTCATTCACTGATGCATCCCAAGTACCTAGAACAGGACCTGACATTTAGTTATGTACAGTATGTATTTGTTGAATGTAAAATAAACAATAGGTGATGAAACTTAAAAAAAAACCTCAAAATTATAAAGCAAGCAGTTAGAAAATGGACAAAAAACATGAACAGATATTTCTCTGCAGAGAATATACTAATGGCAAATAAGCATGTGAAAAAATCTTCAACAAAATTAAATTCCCAATGAGGACAACACACCTATTGCAATAACCAAAATTAAAATATAAGATAACACTATTCAATTCTTACTGGAAAGAATGCGGAGGAACTGGATCATTCATTCACTAGTGATGGAAATTTAAAATGTTAATGCAACTCTAGAAAGCATCTTGGCAGTATCTAAAATACTAAACATGAAGCTACAATATGACCCAACAATTGCACAACTGGACAAAAACTTATATTCACACAAATACCTATACACAAATGTTTATAGAAGCTTACTTCATAATAGCCAAATACAGTAATAACCCAGATCTTCTTCAGCAAACAGAGAACCACTAAACAAACCGTGGAATGTCACATCATAGAATACTACTCACAATAAAGTTGCATGCACTGTTGATACACGCAAGAATTTGGATAAATCTACAGAGAATTATGTTAAATTCTGTAAAAAAGCCAATTCCAAAAAGTTACTTACAATGTGGTTGCATTTATATGGCAATATTGAAATGACTGAATTATAGCAATAAAAACAGATTAATGGGAGTCATGGGTTAAGGAAGGATTGGAAGTAGGTGTAGCTATAAAAGTGCAAAAGAGGAGTTCTTGTGATGATAGCAATACTCTGTGTTGTAATTGTATCGATATTAATATCCTGGTTGTAGTCCCAGCTTCTTGGGAGGCTGAGGCGGGAGAATGGCGTGAACCCGGGGGGCGGAGCTTGCAGTGAGCCGAGATCGCGCCACTGCACTCCAGCCTGGGAGACACAGTGAGACTCCGTCTCAAAAAAAAAAAAAAAAAAAAAAAAAAAAAAAAAAAATATCCTGGTTATAATATTGTACTATAGTTGTACAAGATATTACCATTGGTGGAAACTGGACAAATGGAGCAGGTGATTTCTCTGTATTATTTCTTAAAATTGTATGTGAATCTACAATGATCTCAAAATGAAGTTTAATTTAAGAAATGGACATGGAAAAAACTGACATGGAATGCATAATATTTTTAAAAGGTAATATTTACACAGTACCTTCCATGATACAGACAATATTCTAAGTGCATTATACTAATTAACTCATTTAGTTCTGAAAACAATCCTATGAGGCAGGCATCTCTTATTCTCTCTCAATTAAATGATAAACTGAGTATTAAGTAATTTGCCACAGTTCACAGAGCACTATATGATGAAACAAGTTTTGTTCTGTTTAATTTCAAAGTTCAAAAAGAAAAGAGAATATAGCATGAATTCCTCATCTGGTTTTAATAATTATCACTTCATGAATGGTCTTGTTTCATTCAAATCCCTGTACTCTCCCCATCTTCTGGTTTATTTTGAAGCAAATTCCCCATATTAAATATTTTAACTATAAGTATTTTAGAATCCAACTCTATGAGATAAGGAGTCTTTTTAAAAACATAACCTCAAAGCCTTGACCACACCTAAAAAAATAAACAATAATTCCTTAATATTATCTAATATCCTGAACAGATGTTTTAACCCAGGCCATATGATTCCAGAATGTTTCAACCAATACGTTTTCTCTGACGAAAGTACAGATCTAATACCTTATAGTCATCTAGAGCTAGGAAGAAAAATGAATGTTGGGTTTTAGAAAACAATACTGTGGCAAAGGATAGCCTTATACAAATACAAGGTTAACATATAATTTTATTGATAAGCTGGGGCATAGTGCTGATTTTAAATCCATTTCTGCTCTGATCTTTGTTTTCCTATGTGTTGCATTGACGATTATTTTTTCCTAGTTAGCTTCAGATAGTTTTATTTAATAATTATTTCCCTTTCCAGGTGATCTCTTTGAGGTCTCTTTGTTGTCTGTCTTTTGAGGTTTCAAGCTGCCCCCTAGTTACTGATCTTGAAGCACATCACTCCAATATTTCATTTTTCTCTCAGATTTAGATCACTGTTAGGCCTCCTTATCTTATATGCTTAATAAATTAGTTAAGTGTCTGGTGTGCTTGTGCAGGGTAAGAGACTGACATTTTGAAAATTCATATCTTTTAAATTTTTGGTTTGCACTCACATTTATACATTCAGAAATAGCACCATATTCTGAAATACCAACAATAAAAATACAGAGAAATCCCACACAGGCATGGTGTTTTAAGACATGATCTGTTATTAAGAAAGTCAGAAAAAAAATTTTAAGGCATATTTCACAGCTACAGAAATGGAGGCTCAGAGCGTCAAGGAGAATGATTAGTTTCCTAGGTGACAGAATCCAACAGTGTTGTGTTTTAAAATATATTCTTAAAAATATTAAACTGAAAAATGGTAATGGTGATTGGAAACATTGAAATACAATTCAAAGAAGAATAAAAACTGGTACTTAAGATTTAGATATGATTTATTAGAGCTATACTAAAAAGTCCAGAAACTTCCTAGAGTCTAATAATATAAAATATCTACTTCTATTAAAGCCAACCATTGAACTGCACTTAGAGTGTACTTTCTAGTTAGTCTTTCTATAAAAAAGCTTTATTTATCAATAAATCATTGTCCAAAGGTGTGATTTGTATAACACATATATACTTGAAAATCACTTCATATTTCTTACAACCTATAAATTTAGATTAAAGGACAATGCTATTTGTATTTAAGTAGTGAAGAAAGTAGTTAATTATTGGAGTATGTTCCAGACAGACAAATAAATACCATCTTTTGTTAGAGAATTACAACTGAGATTTCTCTTTCTAGAGAGTTCATGAGACATAATCCATTGCTAATTGCTTTGATTATGACTTACCTAACCTCTAATACTCCATGACCTTTTCCAAGTTCATTTTCAATTTAATGAGCCAAACTAGTAAAGTTTACACTGTCTTTTTGATAAGGGTTTCTAGGATGTCGTTTTGAATTAAATACTTTTTTGTTCAAACTCTGCTCCTTCATACTAAATGAGGTTGAAGAGCTGATGCCTTTTCCTTAAACTTTGTCATCTATTTACATAATTATGCCTTGAAATATGTTTATGTCTCTGAGGATTTAAAACTTTCAAATACTAAGGTATTTTTGTTCTTTCTTTATTAATTTTATATTGCATTTCACTGCTAACATTATAAAGATCCAGTGCTTAACAATTACTAGTTCAAATAACAACCAGAACTGACAGGTATAAAATTTACCCTCATACTTGAAAGAATTACAAAAACAGAATAAAGTATATGACACAATGAAGCCCAAGACATTGGCATTAGAAAATTAATAGCATTGATTCCTGAAACCTGAGAAACAAAGAAGGTGAATCCTAGAATTGCCTCACCTTGCTGCCTAGGGAAAGTTTCCAGATTGTGGTACAAGAAGAGGAGAATCTTGTGGTTTTCTTGAGTCAAGGAGACAACTGGAAATCCAAGGAAGACAAAACAGTGAGGTCAAAGACCAGAGTCCCAGAGTAAAGAGCTGCACAGAGAAAGAACTCTGCAGATCTGCAGGGTTTTGTTTTTTGTTTTTTGTGGGTTTTTTTGAGGATTCAGTTGACAGCTCATCAACACAATTAGGTGAGGAAATTATCATAGGATGGAAAATGAACCACTGTAAAGAGAACACTGCTCAGAGATCACACAGGGACAAGAATAGTGTGTGTTCCCAACAATCAGTAAGGAAAACCTCATAATTCAAGAGGTATTGTTAAGAATATTAAGAATGGTCTTGCCTTCTTAATATGGAAGCTGGAGATTAACCCCATATTAAACACAGTTCTAGTCCCACATAACAAAGCTTCAATGAAAGATCTGAAAGGATCACACTGATTCCAAGTAGCTTAACCACATCCCAAAACAAGGCTTGATAATATTTTTATGAATACAAGCAAGATAATATTCACAATGTCTGATATCTAATCAAAGACACAAGAAATGCAAAGAAGCAGAAAAATACTAACAATATGAAGGAGAATAATCAATCAATAAAATGTGGGGCAGCTACAAGTGGCCAGCAATATATGTATTGGAATCTTAAAGGAAATGAGGCAAGACATTTGCAGGAATAATCATTTAAAAATTTCCAAATTAGAAGAAAAATATAAAATCAAGACCCAATAAGCTCAACACAGCCCGTGCACAAAATCATAGGGAGAAAGCTACACCAAGACACATCATTAAACAATTTCTTAAAATCTGTGATGAAAAGAAAATATTAAACCTTAAAAGCAGATGGAGGAAAAAATGTTATTTATAGAGAAAAAAAAGATAAGGATGACAGCTGATTTCTTGTCAGAAATAATGCAAGCTAGAAAAAAGTGGAGAAACATCTTCAAAGTGTTGAATTAAAACAAAACAAAACAAAAGTCAACATAGAAATCTTTACAAGCAAAAATATCTTTCAAAAATAAAAATACATTTTCAGACACACAAATGCAAAAATAATTTTTCACCAGCAAATCCATGCTGCTACACATGTTCAAGAAAATTTTCAAACAGAAGGAAACTGACATAAGATAGAAACCTGTATCTGCACACAAATTTACTGAATTTCAGTAAATGTTGCCCTGCCTTCTCAGTCTTCTTATCCAAGTTGGGGTTACCTATTAAATTTACTAAACTGTATTGACTGTTTCAAAAATGTGTCATAGTGTATCAAAGACCAGAATTCTCTTTGTAAATTAATCATTACTACATCCATTATGCCAAACAAAAATCCTAGTCCCTAACAGAAATCTAAAGCTTTCAGGTTGTTCATCATCTTTCTTATATTTATTTGTTAATCTCTGAACCAGTTGCAACCTGAAACATTGTGGAGTTCTTTTAACTTTTTATCTGCCATGAACCAACTCCCTATGTCATTAATCATATTCCTGAATAATCTCTTTGCCTCTTGCTATGACTAAATTTGTCTCTCTTCCAAGGATACTTACTCCCTTATAGTACTCAGGTAGTGGAGGCTGCTTTTTCTTTCTTACTCAGATATCCCTGGGCTGGTGATAAGTTCAATGCTCACTTTGCTCATATCACATTATAGAAGCTTCCAATATTAAATTATACGGCTTGCTCCACTTAATGGTAACTTTCACATATCAATTTTCAAGATGTCAATCATCATGATTGGTGGTTTCAGTGCCTGCTTCATTCTTTTTATCTCTAACTTCACTGTTCCCACAGTCCACAGTGGATAATCCATCACTTTTTGGCCTCTTATTACTTCCAAAAAGTGAAAAGTAAAAATACAGTGAACTCGGTAAGCTCTGAAAGACCATATGGAAATTAACGATGCCATAATGAAAGAGCTGGCTAAGAATATAAGACAACTAATGACCAACGTGAAACTCAGTAAATGATTAAGTAGCCAGACTCCAAACTTAAGCAGTCTTCTGGTTTGAGATAATACAGTGGCCAGCTAATGTTATGTACTTCTTCCTCAAATGCTGTGGGAGCATAGAGGTGTATTGTTTAGATCTTCTTTCAGCAGAATCTGCTGTGAAGAGAATATTTTGGCTGTAGCTGCCAGATGCCACATCTGCATCTTTGAAATTGACTACAGGATTCATGCTAAGGCCATGTTCTCACTGGTCATTTTTATAGGCCAATAACTGAGCATGGAGTGTGGTACTAGAGCCAGGCACTTCATCCCTTTAATGAGAAATCTTTGTTGTAGGATCTCCATCAGCCTGGATGAGACTTTCTCAGAGCTGTGCTGCAGTTTGAGAGTCTTTCTTCCCAATTGCCTTTCTTACTTCTCTCTAATCCTTCACAGGTTAATAAATCTCTAGTAACTTTAATCTTGTCTTAATGTCTGCTTCTTACAGGACCTGAACAGATATAAATGCCTTTAAAAATCTAGTAACACATAGCAAAGTGTGCAAATTTTTATGAGAAAGAAATTGAGGGGGATCAACTGTCCAATTAGCGATTAAAGCACAACAATACAACAAAACGTATAGAAGACAGAGAACAGATAGAAGTAGCCACGGCCAAGAGTAAGAATGGACCGAACCATAGGAAGGAAGAATTTGGTCCATCCTTGGGATTCTCAGAGAGAGCAAGAGAGAGAGATAAGATGAAAAACAGAGATAAACACGTTCTTATGTAAAACCGTTGGCCCTCACCCTTACCCCATATTCAAAACATTATCATTACCTTTTAATTAAATATATATTCATGTAACAGCACTCCTCAATATTTGTTGTTACAGTAAATATTATGTTGAGCTGTATTAAATTGCTATTTTTATAGATAAAGAAGTGAAATATTGTCCATTTCTTTTGGTTCAACAAGATAGTCAGAATAGTCTAAATAATGTATTAAGGGGTCAACTTTTATAAATAGCAGTTAGCCATAATGAGAATAATACATATGATTATAAGAATAATATTTGTATGATTATCTAATAGCATAACTTTAATTAACCTTGATGATATTAAAGTAAAAGTACAAGTGTCAAAATTTTAGAGTTGGCAGTCAAGGATGCCAGAAGATGGATAAGGTCAATTTTTTCTATTTTTCAATGTGCAACTTATGAAAGAGAAAATGGGGCTGGGCGCAGTGGCTCACACCTGTAATCACAACACTTTCGGAGGTCGAGACGGGAGGATTGCTTGAACCTAGAAGTTCAGGACCAGCCTGAAAAACCTGGTAAAACCCCATCTCTACAAAAAATAGAAAGATTAACCTGGTGGAGTGGCTCACCCCTTAGTCCCAGCTGTTTGGGAGGCTGAAGAGGAAGGATCCTGGGAGGTTGAGGCTGCAATGAGCAGAGTCACCTGGGTGACAGAGTGAGACCCTGTCTCAAATAAATAAATACATACATACACACATACATAAGTAAAGAGGAAATAAAAGTGAGACTGTATTATTTACAGATGCAAAGGTAATGATAATGGGACTAAGAAATGATGACATGACTATATTGCCATAGGGCAATAGAGACAGGGTGAACAAGCAAATTCTCATCTATATAGTAGGAAATCAAAATATCAAAAATTGATAATCTAGAGAAAGAAATGTTAGACTATGACTTTAATTGTTTTTTCTCCAAAAGGAGTAACAATAGGAGAAAAGAGATTGGAGGTTAGCACTTACTGACTTTGTAGTATAAGACTAAGAAATGACCACCCATGCTGAAATCGTGCAAGGCAATTTTCATAATTGTTGGTAAAAATTAGATAATTCCATAATCTTTCAAAGGTTTTTCAAAAGATTAAAAAATGATTTTGGTCACTTACAAACGTTCAGAAAAATGAAAACAACCATGAAACTAATATTTATTTAGTATACTGTAATTTAAAATATTAGAAACATGGAAAATTAAAGTGTTTTATTTCTTTGTAAAAATGTTACCAGTAGTAGTTTGCATAATGCCCACCTTCTCTTCATATAATCTACAGAGCAAATACCTTTTTCATGCCTTGGCAAATTGTCATACTCCTTTCTACATTTGTATCAATTTCCAACATTTTATCCTATGTGCTTTCAATGCCATAAAATATCTTTGAGAATTTTTCAGTTTGTTAGTTTTTGCTCATGTCACTTTGGACATCCACAACCTCTCGACAAAATCATTTATCTCATTTATGCCAATACATTTGCATTTACTAAATTTCTCTGACTACACACCTAGCAACGCTCAAACAGCAGCACTGCTAATGTAGTCAGCTATTTCTTCTGTAACTCTATTTACATTCAATTTGAATTTCACTATCAGTTATATCACTTTGTCTTTCTTTGCTGCATATTCATTTCTTTTTCCTTCCTTCCCTCCCTTCCTCCCTTCCTTCCTTCCTTCCTTCCTTCCTTCCTTCCTTCCTTCCTTCCTTCCCTTCCTTCCATCCTTCTCTTTTTAGAGATGGAGTCTTGCTCTGTGTCCCAGCTTGGCCTTAAACTCCTGAGCTCAAAGTATTCTCCCACCTCAGCCTCCCTAGTAGCTGGAACTACAGGCATTTGCCTCTGTTTTTTGTTTGTTTGTTTTTTCCTTCCTTCCTTCCTTCCTTCCTTCCTTCCTTCCTTCCTTCCTTCTTCCTTCCTTCCTTCCTTCCTTCCTTCCTTCCTTCCTTCCTTCCTTCCTTCCTTCCCTTCCTTCCATCCTTCTCTTTTTAGAGATGGAGTCTTGCTCTGTGTCCCAGCTTGGCCTTAAACTCCTGAGCTCAAAGTATTCTCCCACCTCAGCCTCCCTAGTAGCTGGAACTACAGGCATTTGCCTCTGTTTTTTGTTTGTTTGTTTTTTCCTTCCTTCCTTCCTTCCTTCCTTCCTTCCTTCCTTCCTTCTTCCTTCCTTCCTTCCTTCCTTCCTTCCTTCCTTCTCTCTCTCTCTCTTTCTTTCTTTCTTTTTTTCTTTCTTTCTTTTCTTTCTTTCTTTCTTTGAGGCAGGGTCCTCTTGACCAATTTTCTCTGTCATTTATCCATTTCTGTAAAATGTCATGTGAGTTTTATCACTGGGAGACAAGGAGGCAGCAAAACTAAAGACAGGCTGTAGTGTATGTATTTGAAGTGAATAACAGATGAGCAGTGATCAATCACAGACAGACTTTGAAAGAAGTGACATGATTAGTCAATCATCATAATGTGCATCTGTTACTCATGTAGCAATTTGGGGACTAAAGGTTCAACAGCCAATTTTGTATTTCATGCAATTAATTAATATATTGTGGTAACTGAAATTTGAACCATGTTGTTGAGGGAATGGCTTTATTCAACTAAATTTCTGGAATGGAATTCGTGTATTCTGGTAATGTGCAAACTGAAGAGTGCCTTTTAATCAAAGGTTTATTAATTGCCTTTTTCTTTATTGTATGTGTATTTGTTTACTTTTATTTCTTCATTCTTTTTAAGCGCCACTGGGCAAAAATTATACCTGTTTTATAAAACTATACCCTAGCACATCTGCATAAACATAGAATCCCAAATAACTGTTGAACCAATAAATGAATAGAAAAACCAAATTCTGTGTTTTTAGGAGAGTTACCAGTTGGCCTCTATCTTCTTGGAGGCAATGCAATTCAGTTGCCAAGTGTGACTTCTAAAGTTAAATTACCGCAATGAAAATGAAATTCTGGATGAAAATCCCAGCTCTGCTATTTATTAGCTATGTAACCCTGGACAAGTCATCTAAATATCCTGTGCCCCAGTTTTCTCATCCATAAAAAGGTAATAATGGTAGTGCCTATTGTAGAGGATGCTGTAATTATTCAATGAGTTAATGTACATAAAACAATTTGACAATGCCAAAATAGTAACCACTGTACACATTGTAGTCATTATATAGAAGACGACTGGTTTTTTGGAGAAATAGTATAAAATATTGCTACCCATAGGTAGAGTCATTAATTATTTCCATGTGCAAAATGTCTACAGAGAAATGATTAAAATACTAAGGAAAATCAAGCTGATGTTTCTGGGATTTTGTGTATGTGGTGTGTTTGTGTGTGTGTGTATGTATGCATGCGTGTGCACACACACACATGTGCAAAGAAAACTGGAGATATTTGCTTAACTTGATTGCATTATAAATGCCTTCCTGGAAATGAAAATCTGACATTGAATTTAGCTAACATTCTTCCATTCTTTTAAAAAACGTTTTCATGAGGAACAAACTATTTCTTTGTTTGGTAATAGAAACTTATTCCAGAGTTTCCTGTTATAAAATAACCGAAATGGAAAGTAGCAATAAACATGTTTTCTTTTTTCTTTTTTTCTAAAGAGATAGAAACAAATGTCAGCCTTCAGTTTTAATTAAGCAATTAACTAAAATGTTATATAAAAAAGACAAGAAAAAAGTTCAATTGTGTAATTTAATTTTAATTGAACAAAGTAAGTTAATGAAGGCTAGTTGCTGTTTCATGAGTCTTTTCATAGATAGAGAATGGATTTTGACAGCAGAGACAGGGGAAACATTGAGTCTAATTCTATTTAATAAGCAGTGTCCAACCTTTCTCAACAGAAAAGCAATACTAAATAATACCAAAAGTACAATGGATTTTGGCCCCAAATAATGAAAGTGACTTCTACAAATAAGTATTTTCCGACAGTGGATTCTGCATGCATCCAGAAAAGTATGTTCAAATTTTTCAAAAAGTAATTACATTACTTCTAGTTACTGTAGGATGAGAATAGCAGCATGGATCTCACTGACACATGCACAGATAAGATATACATTCTTTAAAAAAAATTAAACAGATTTCAACATTGAGCTATACTTTGCCCATAATCAGCTATCTGTTTACTGTTTATATTTTTAGATGAAGCTTTTATTGAAATATAACTTACAGATTATAAGTATGTAGATTACTAAATATTCATAAAGTTAACATATGTTAAGTTATTAGTGCCAAGACCAAGAAAAAGAACATTGCCCAGCCCAGGCACTATTGCTCCTTTCAAAAAAGCAATCAAGATGCTGATTTACATTTACTTGTAGATTATGCTTACTTGTATTTGAGGTTTATTTAAATAGAATTATTCTAGTATGTATTCTTTTACTCTGCCAGTTTTTGCCCAAAATTTTGTTTATGAGATTCTTCTACTATGTCATATGCATTCTAAATGATTCTTTACTACATTTTATTGTATTTATGTACCACAATAAGTGTGTTTATTTTAATACTGATGAACATTTGGTTACTTCCTGGTTTGAAAGCTATTAGGATTGGTGCTGCTATGAACATACTTGTGCAAATCATTTGTGAATGAAGAATGGGTTTCTGTTGGATACATACTTGGGAGTAGAACCACTGGCTATGCTTACATCCAGTTTTCTTTGAAACTTCCAGAGTTTTCAAATGCAATAATAACACCTTACATTTCTACTAGCAATGAGCATAAGTTCAGTTTTGCCATATTCTAGTTGACACTTGAAGGAATCTCTCATTCTAACCATTCTGCTGGGTGTGTAAAAGTATTGCACTACAGTTTTAATACACATTTTCCTGATGACTAATGAAGTTGAGCAGTTTTTCATGTTTACTGGCCTTACGGATATTCTCTTTTGAGAAGTGCCTGTTCTAAGTCTTTTAATCATTTTTATGAGCTTATCTTCCTTTTTTATTGATTTGCAGAAGTGCTTCATATATTTTGGACGTTTGTCCTTTGTCAGATACATGAGTGTATTCCAATTATTTTCTCTTACTTCTTGGCTTGACTTTCAACTGTCTTGATGGCATTTTCTAATGAATGAAAATTCTTAATTTTAACGTAATACAGTTTATAAAATTTTATTTTATTTTAGAGTCAGTAGTTTTGTGTATCTTGAAAAAAAAATTTGTATACCTAAAGTTGCACAGATGCATTCCTTCATTTCTTTCTGGAAGTTTTATTGCTTGAATTTTTGTATTGAGGTCAATATACCTGGAATTGAGTTTTTTAATATGGTGTGAGAGAGAAGAGGTAAACATTCATTTTTTACCCACATGGAAAGCACACAGTGACCTTAGAAAATTCTAGAAAATTATCTGATGCCAAAGGATAGAGCCTCATCTTGAGGGAAAATTGCTAAGAACCAAATCCAAATACAGTAGGGTAGGGCAGGAACCTTGGGAGTAAGGTAGAAAAATGTTTTAGATAACTGAGGGGAGCTAATAGTGGTCCAGAGGAGATCAATTCTAGAAAGTATCTTAAAAGAAGAATACAAGGTATAAAGAAGAAAGCACTATATGGTGGTGCAAGTACTAGGAAGCACAACATTGAAATCAGAAAGCCTTTTTGACCCAGACATAGCTCTCAGAGATGGGACTACAGAGAGGCTATTGATTTTTTACTGTAGTCAGAACATTTAACATGAGACCTCTTAACAAATTTTTAAGTGTACAAAGCAACATTGCTGACTTTAGGTATGATGTTGTACAACAGATGTCTAAAAATTATTTATTTTATATAACTGAAACGCTAAACTTATATCCAACTGCCTACTTACATCTTTGCTTGGATGTCGAATAGACATTTCAAATTGGAGTGGTTCAGAGTATGTCGTTCTAAAATATACCACATATTGATTATTTCAAGCTGAGGGCACTAGAGAAACAGCAGATGCGGGAAAGGCTCTCTGATCTTCCCCTTTCTAGTTACAACAAGGTCATAAAATTTCCCGTGAGAAAGGTCCTCTCTCTGTACCAGGAAGAGAAGAACATTCTTACCACTAGACACTGGGAGTTGATGCCAAAATAGATTTGAAGAATAAACCCACTAAAATAACCCTTCTTGTTTCATTTTTCCCATATATTTCTTAATCACTTAATCCCATATATTTCTTAATCACAATTTATTGCCCTCAGCTCAAATCCCTTTGTCTTCTCACATCATTAAAATTTATCATTTTTTACTTAAAAAGGCATATGAGCTTTTGACCCTAATGGCTTCTTTGGGTCTTCATTTTTCTTTTGAAGATTCCCCTCTGCAAGTAAAAACATTAAATAGCCTCGCATATTTTTCTCTTGTTACTCTGTCTTATGTCAGTTTAATTCTTAAGTTCAGTCACAAAAACTAAGAGGTAGAAAAAGTTTTTCCTCTCTCAAAGTTCATCATATTCAAAACTGAACACCTGCTCTACTGAATCCTGCCCTACCTTTAGTCTTCCCTGTCTCCACTAACTGGAAATGTCGTCTTCCACTTATTCAGGCCAAAAGCACTGAAGTCTTCCATCACTTCCTCTTTTCACTCATACGTGACAACCAATTTGTGGAGAAATTTAATGGCACTACCCTCATAACAAATCTAGAGTAGGTCAACGTTTTATCAAGTACACTGCTACCCAGCTGAGGTTGTTACATCACACACACTGCTACCCAGCTGAGGTCGTTTCACCACATACAGTCTACCCAGCTGGGGTCGTTACACCACCACATGCATCGTTGTTCCAGCTGAGGTCATAACGCCACATATACTGCTTCCCAGCTGAGGTTGTTACAGCACATGCACTGCTATTCCAACTGAGCCACCACCATCTCCAGCCTGGAATACTGCAATGACCCCTAGGTGTTCTCACTGCCTTTACGTTTACTACCCACAGTATAATCTAACTCAGCAGCCAAAAGAATCCTCCTCTTAAAACATGACTCAGATCATGTCACTCCTTTTGTTAAGACCTGCTCATGGATTCTCATTTCACTTAGAGCAAAAGACCAAAGCTCTGGCCTGTCTGATTTCATCTCCTACTCCTCTCCTTGTCACTCCACTCCTGGAAAAATGTGGTTGTAAAATGAAGAAGGTAGTGTTAAAGTACAATATTAAAATTACACAATACCTGATATTCGTATTTTAAAACTCATTTTCTTTGTTTAACCCATTAGTTAGCATTTATGTTAGGATGGCTTTGAATAGGCACACGTTTATATAATAGTTTGCCTTTTCTTTCTCCCATTATGCTAATTTTATCATAATACATTGAGTAATTTGGGGGTCAATTTCAGCCACTTAAGAGTTAGAAAGAAACTCAAAGTTGAAGACTGTAAGGTATATAAAGTCTAAATACTTTAAATTTCTTATCATAGCCTATTTTTGATATCAGAAGGATGACGTCTTGATCTGATAGGAAGGATGAGATAACGAGAGGGCCTAGACTAGTTTGTTTTACCTTTATCCCGCTTTCTAATGTTCTAAAATTGCAAAGATAATCCTAATATTTTCTCTTCCTCCCTGTAGCAAATTGGGATAGGAGTTCAAGGCTTTGGAAATTCTACTAATGATATACTTACCTGTTCCTTACAAGTCAGGGTTAACATGTAATGTGAAATCTCTCTCTTGGCATTTTGAATGTTGTGTGCCCATGAACTCTACCAAAATTCTACCTCCCAAATATTTTTTATTAATTTATGTTTACCCATAACTCTAAGCATAACGCTTAACATACACAATCACCAACAGGAAGTAGATGTATCCCAAAATTACATGTAACAAAGGGAACAAATGATAGAAGACAATCAATGATGGCCTGCAAAGACAGAAGGGACAAAGAGGAATAGTCAACTCAGTTATGTTTTCCCAAGAAATTGTGCAAGCATCACTCTTATATTCTGCTTAATAGTTATAATTTCAATCTAAAAAGAGTACCAAGAGCAAACTGCATTACCATTATTGATGTTTCTTTTCTGCCGCTTTCTTGACCTGACTTCCCTAGTTTACATCTAGCTACATCTTATCGATTTTCCTCTGTTGCTCTACACTGTTTAATGCCAAAGACCTGGAGTAGCCAGGTAACATTAAAGCAAACATGTGAAATTTATATCCTCTGTCTTCAGATATGTAAAATTGCTACCCTCTGTCTTAACAGAAATAAAAAGACTTTATTCCTTTTGCTCAGCTGACGATGAAATAAAACACCTTAAAAAGTAAATTCCAAGGTTCTTGGTTTTCAAAAATGGAAAGAAGAATTGAAAGTTAATTTCGTTAAAACTCTCTATACTCTTTGTACCTCAGAAAGTCTGAATGTACCCCAAGGTTACAAAAGTCCCAGTTTGAAAACCAATTAGAGAGAAATTGCAAATATCATTTTAACATGTAATTCCTTTTTTTCAGTGAAAGTTTTGAACTATTGACGTGTATTGCTTATTTAACATATCAAATGTATGTTCTGTACTTTAAAAGTGATTTACTAACTATGTTAAAAACTCCATCATTTACTATTTACTTTATTAACATTCACAGTTGCAATAATTATAGTTTATCTTATAGTACTAAATGTGTTAAAGAATTATTCTAAGTGGCAAATTATTGTCTCTTTTAAATAATCAGTCTTTAAAACTATAATCTCCCATTTTGCTACATCTGTAACATCTGTAATTATTCAATAGTTGTATCTTCTCCTTCTGTTCTTTCTTTGCCTTTATCTTTTTTCTTACTCCTCCTTCTTCACTTTGGTAAAATTTTTGCTTTCAAGTTACAATGTTAGAAGGGTTGCTACATATTTTACTTTATGTAAAGTAAATAATCCTTTGAAAACAGTAGCTGACCCTGCTTTAAAAATACATACTTTTCTACTTATTAGACATATTCCTTTAAATGTATGAAATCAATTATTGAATGCCCTCTAATGTTAAGTTTGGAATTATACTATTATTTACATTTCTAACAGTGTTGGGATTATGTTATTCAGTGCACAAGGGTAAAAAACAACTGATTTTACTAATGATGTATCTTGTTACCAGAATTATTTTCATCCTCAGTTTTAACTATTTCCTTTCTATTGTACTGAATTTTGTATTAAAATTACCATCATTAATTTGCTGAGTTTTTAAATCTGAAATATCTTTACTTATACCCAGTTTTCCTTTATTGAATATTGTCTCAAATTGATTTTGGGGGATAGATCTCATATTGTTGTTTTAAAAAATATTTAGTAACTATCTTTTAAGAAAATATAAGGAAAATTAAGGTCTTCTGTAATATACTTTATGTAGTCACTTTTAATAGTTTAGTGCCTTTTCTTCATATTTTCAAATTTTATCTTTTTTTTGAAATATCTTATGCCTTGAATAAATGCCTTTCAATTGGTATAGGCATTTTAAGATCTATATAGTAATTGTCATATTGTTCTCCACTTTTAAATGTTATTTATGTGCTTGTTTCCTATGTCATTATTGTTTTCTTTACCTTCAGTCTTTTCTGTACAGGTTATAGGTAGTTTGTTTTGATATTTTATAGTTATTTGTAATGCAGATAAAAATTGAAAACTAAAAAAATTTTTTTACACTTTTTGTTTCTCTTTCTCTTTCCATCCAGGTCAATTTCATATATTTTGTAAATGTAATCTGGGATCATAGGTTGAGATTTTAAATCATAAACAGTATTTCAAAGTAAATTGAAAATTTATTATTTTTCGATAATAAATATATATTTTTATTCTATTACAATATTTTATACTTCTCTCTGTTTCACTGAATCTCAGTGTTAACCCATATTTCTTTTACTTTTGTAGAGAAAAAAATCACCAAATCTTGAGTTATTCATTTTGATTCTTTTTCCCATTAGCTGAATTATATCTTTAAAAAAGTTTTCTCAGCCCAGAGGATGAAAACAATGTGTTTCGTGGATCCTGTTATCTGAGATTATTTTCCTATCATATTACTGTAAGAACAACCCTTTAATTATATATTTGAATCTGTCTCTGGAATTTCTGTAGGAAATCATCCATTTAATTTCAGTGTTCAGAATTTCCCAAGGCTGGGCATGGTGGCTCACACCTGTAATTCCATCACTTTGGGAGGCAAAGGCAGGAGGATCTCTGGAAGCCAAGAGTTCAAGACCAGTCTGGGCAACAAAAGAAGATGCTGGCTCTAAAAATAAATAAATAAATAAATAAATAATAATAATAATTAGCCAGGCATGGTGGTGCATGCTTGCATTCCCCCCAGCTACTCAGAAGACTGAGGAGGGAGGATTGCTTGAGCCCAGGAGTTTGAGGCTGCATTGAGCTGTAATCATGCCACTGCACTGGAGCCTGGGCACCAGAGTGAGATCCTACCTCTAAAACAACAAAACAAAAATAGAAAGAATTTCCCAATAAAACTCTAAAATCAACATTTTTGCCTGAGTATATATAATGTTTTCCTTTTACCTTTGGTTAGATGCATATAGAGTTATTTTCTTTGTCTTTTAAGGTCTAAATTGCTATCAGATTATATCTAAATAAGCGTTGGATTTATTAATTTTGCCAATTGACACCACTTAATTTGAAAATCTTATCTCATGAAAGTTTTCTTCAATCATGTCCCTCAGCATTTCTTTTCATTTTATTCTGATTTCTTCTTCAGGATCATTAGTTTTTACAAATTACAATCATTTAGTCCCTTCTTCCTGTTCTCAATCTATAATCTTTTCTTCTATTATTTTCATATTTTCTGTTCTCTTTTCAATGTATCAAGAATTTGTGAAAATCATTTAATTTCAGAAGGATCATTTCCACAGTCTGCAAATGTAGAATTAAGTTTTTAATGGATTTCTAGATCTCTTTATTGGATTTATTTTTATTGCTGTTGCTTATGTCAGACAAATTCGGTGTAATTTTAAATTGTTTGTTCTTTATTTATGACTATAAAAATCACCTTTTTCAGTAAATTTGAAGAAACTGATAGAAGAAACTATTTTCCTACATTTCTTATATTGCCTGTAATGCAGAGAAACATAGAAATTTCTTTACATCTTCCAGATAATGTCTGATTCCTATATCCTACAAAAATATTTAGAAAAGTGTCATTGTGTATAAGCTGTTTGTTTATTCCTACTTGAAAAAAAAAAATGAGACCTATCTAAATCCAACACATTTCTATAGAATCCATGATGCTTGTACTACCTCTAATCTTTCATTCTACTTTCTTTTTCTGTCTTTCCTACCCTCCTCTTCCTTTCTGTCCCTCCATAGAGCACTTTGGTCAAACCTAGAATCAAATCTAACTTAGTCAATCACAAGTTTTATGTTCCTCAGTTTCCTAATCTATACAATGAAGACACAAGTACTTTCTATCTTATAGTGTTAATGTGTCAATTACAATAGACTATAAGTGACTAGAACTTTCCTAAAACATAGTACTTCCTGATATTTAAAAAAATTAAATCACAAGAGAATAGTAATTAATAACATTAAGTATTGTTATTAAATTGAAATTAAATTATATGACAATATTAATAGTATTATTACTAAAATATATTTTTGCTATAGTATGGGTGTTCAACTTCAAACAGATGCATTAAAGAGATGGATAATGTGTCAAAAGGCACAAGCTGAACCACCACGGTTGGTTCAGTGATAATTTATATCAATGAGAATTTGGAGTAGAAAGTCCATGTCTGGTAAGTGACACTCTTATGTCTCAGCCAGTAAGATTAAATAAAATGTTATTCTTCTTTCCTTTACTACTTTGCAAAATCCAGAATATTACTTATTTATTCACTCACATCAGTGTTCTAACTAGTGAATATCTGCACCACACTTTGACATTTGGTCTTCTCTTTTCACTAGTTCCAACACTTTAGTCCATTTGTTGTCATTATATTTAACGCTATGGGTTTTGTGCAGACCTTTTGGGTATTACTAATCTACTGTCATGTTAACAATAAAGTTCCATTCCGAATTTTAATTACTTTTCCCTCCTTCATTGATAATATAGTTGTTTCTGCAACGTAAGCATAGTTTAAGTGTGTGGAAATCTATGATTTTAATTTAGTTGGTCAATATGTGCCAATATATGGTTGCTTAACACACAAATACATATATGCAATATAAAGTAATCATTTTGTATACATAATTTCACGAATTTTATACATTTGAAAATATTTCTTTATGGTTTTGACTACAGAAAGTTAATATATGGTAACATATTCAACCCTTAAAGGAAAAAATGCCTTTGGAATTTGTTTTTGTAATATCTGCGATAGGCAATATCACCTTATTTGATGGTATACTCACTGAAATTACAGATAGTTTATTGATTGAGATTTTTCAATAATAAAGTCATGCCACAAATTTCTACAGTATTTTCATTCAATATGGTGTTTTACATACTTTAGTAAAAGTCTTATGTTGAGTTTTATTACTTGCAGTTAAAATCGTATGCATTTGTCATCATTGCAATTTTCATTTCATTAAATTAAATATTCACATTAAAATAATTTATATTATGACTAAATACCTCAAGAAGAAAAGGACAATGGGAAATGATAGAAGAAGTCTTCTATTTTTCCTCTTCCTCTTAGTGAGTCACAACGGTAATTATTCAGAAGGAAATGTAAGATAAATTATTGTAATGCTATTCATTAAATCTTTTCAAAGATAATTAGCAGAAACTCTGTCATCTTTATGATAAGTCTGCTTGGCCATTGTGAATCCAAGATGATAAGGATATCCAAAATGAAATACTCACTTTTGTAGAATATGAAAGATTAAAGGTGATATAACCAAGTTTAATTGACTGGCTCTTGTCACAAAATACTGAATGAATGATGGTGTTATTTCTGAATAGTACTTTGTGTAAGGAGAGTTGAGAAGACTAATGCGTGCACTAGGAGAAAATCATAAGCACATTTGAGAATTAAATTATATTTCTACTTCTGATATGGAGACTAATCACTGAATAAGGTGTAATACTTTGGTCCAAAGTCTGTCTCCACTCATGAGAAATATAAGTTCCACTGGAGTAAGCAGGATTTTAAAGTTAAAAACACTTTACAATATAAACTTACAATTAATTTCTTAGAAAAAATAACCTATGAAGTAGTTTCTAGCTTTGCTACTGAAAGGCTCAGGCCCATCATGTAGCACCAATAGCACTTGGAATGTGGTCTCTGAACACCACTTTCCAAAAAAAAGGAACCAGGGATTCCTGGAGAAATAGGTCACCCCAGACTTAGGTTAAATATTCCTCAAGATGAGTATGAAAAATTATATTCTACCAGATTGCATGATAGTATCTAAGACTTCTAAGGTCCTATTAAAAGTTTCCAGAAGCCAACTTCCAGCAATTAGACCATCACACCAAGCAGGGATTGCAATGGAGTTAAACACATCAAATATGTTAATGTTCCTGAGCTTATAATAATAGAGAAAGAAAACAAAACACCTTACCTTTGCTTTATATTTGGTTCTCTGTCTTGTGGTCAACTCATTATTCTACGAACGGGTAAATACAGGGTAAGAATAAAATATCTCACCTATGTTTTCTGAACAAACTTTTTTTCATGTAAACACAGTAATTCATAAGAAAAGTTGTTCTTTACAAAACAATTCTGTAAAATGCAGGAGAATAAAAAAATCAAAGTATTATCATTTTATAACAACTAATAAATGCAAGGATTCTAGGAAATGATCATCAATGGCTAAAAAAAACCATGAGATAAAAGCCAGTGGGGAACTTTATAATTAATGAATCAGGCTGACAGCACCTCAATCTATTGGTCAATATTAACATTGCTAAAAGACAATAGATCTCCCAATACAATGTAAAAGATAGCATACAACAATTTACAAATTAGATATGCAAAGAAAGAAGGGAATAAGGTACTTTGGATAATTTTGTTCACAATTATATCCCTCACACCTAGAATCATGCACGCCTAACACATAGGAGGCATCGAATAAGTATTTATTTAATGATTGATTAAAATTAGGCAGAAGCATTGTTGGAACTACAAACACAAAATTGTTTAATTGTTGTCACTGATAACTTTAAGTCACAAGATCTTACAAACGAAAGACTATCATAAATGTATAAATGGAAGCTCCAAATAGGGTTTTGGCAAGTGTTCAGCTCTCGTGTTCTTTTGTTTGTTGTTTAGACTTAGTCTTAATTCTTGCAATAAAGTGGGTAGGACTTACAGTTTTTACTTATATATTTGTTATCATTAATACTATTTAACATATTACAGTATTACAGATCTATTTTATTTACATCTTCCTTTTCCCCACCAAGGAATCTCATATTAATATCCTTGGAGAAACGTAATTGTCCCCAAAACACTTCCTCTTTCAGTGTTTTGTTGAATTTGAATTAAGATTCCCTATAGTAAATTGCAAAGTTGTTCAAAATTGACTCCAGGCATCGTAAGAACCCTAAAGCTTCCAAGGGACTTGGTAAAATCTAAAAACTCAATATCTCCTGAAGGAAAACCACATGTTAGACATATTATTCTGTGTTATTGTGGTTTCTGTTCTAATTCAATTTGAAATCAAAAAGAAAGCATATGTCCTAAAACTTGCGGTTATTTTTCTGTAATCTTCATTCTAGAAAAAAAGTAAAGAAAATAAGAATAACTAATGTAATTAAAATAATTAACAATTTGACACATTTTATTTACAACACATATTGTGTTATTACATAGTCACATTTGCATGTGACAATCATGTTTGATTTTGTTGCTATGGCACTGAGACAGCTAAAATAATTTTACACTTAAAATGATTAAATTTTACAATACTATTCTTTAGATATATTTTTCTTTTTGCTTTTCATGCTTATTATTACATTGTTTTAGAAATGAGATGATGTTTATATTTGTAAAGATTAAAATTAACATTTCAATTGCTTATGAACAAGATGGTTTTTAGCCTTTTTTACCTTAAGATTAAAAAAACAACTATTATGACAAATTGAAGTGTTTAAGTGAATGAATGCAAAAATATGTTTTAGTCAAATGCTTACCCAATAGGTCTTACAAGTCACTATATTATATATTGCACTATATGCAAGGAGAATATAAAGCTAAAAGAGAATAAATATGTTTCCTATGATTATATGTCACTAAGTGTAAGAAACAGAAATTGTCCCGAGACATGTCTGCCTCTACGATTCTTCCACAATATCTCACATTGCTCGTTTCATTAACAGTGGATACCAAACTGATCTTTTATTTCTTCAATCATTCTACCCACTACCCTGCTTTGCTCATGCTGGTATCTGTGTCTGGAATGTTCATCTCTCCTCTTGCAGCATGTGGTGCATCTTCTTATTCTAGAGAGACCTTTCCTGGCCACGCAATCCATTTTGGTTCTTTTGCCCCAGTATTCTCTATCATAATATCTTATTTGTTTCCTTCATATAGCATTCCGCTGTTTGTAGTTTTATAGTTTTTATGTGGTCTGTCTCTCCCATTGGACTAAAAACTCTCTAAAACAGAGAAGAGCCCACTAACACCCAGTACCTTGCACAGAGTCATTCAAATAGTTTCTTAAAAAAAAGAAAAGTCAATGAAAGCTTGACATCTCTGCTCTATTTTGCATATTCCTTTAAATGCCAGGACAATGGAAATTATTTAATGATTCTATTTCCTTCTAAGCATCAAATACTGGAAAGCTTAGAGCCTGTTCTTTTAGGGCTGAGTAGGGCATGGTAACCAGACAGAAACTCAGTAACTCAGGATAAATCTCAAGTTAGAACTGTGAACATGTTTGTTAAAAACTACTGCTGTGATGGTGTGGACATACTTTGATGGTTTTCAAATTCATTGTGCTTACACAATTCAGTGAGGGATATAAACTGTGCATTGACTCTACCTTATGTACTAATGGCTCTTCTTTTTTCCAATACTTTGCACTTAAACAAACATGTCTCACGTATGTTTCTGAGCCGGTCCACTTAGAGTACACCATACAAACTTTCATGGGGAAAGAAACCAAAATTAAGTCTATGGCATTTCTCATTAGGCCCGTTGCCTGATTTTCATTAGGCTTGTTGCCTCTCTCTCATTAGGCCCACTGCCTGGTTTTCACTGCCTAAGCTTCATTAGGCCTGTTGCCTGACTTTTATTAGGTACATTACCTGATTCTTATTAGGCCTGATGCCTGATTTCTTTTGGACCCTCGGCACATGGGGCCAGCACTTATTGTCATGGCTGGTTTATTGGTTGTTGACTGTCTTTCCCCAAATTTGTGATAACCAGAATTCATAAGTTTCTTAAGCCCAATGAGAGGCATAAGTAAAGAGATATTTTCACAACAAAGGCATGTTTGAAACCCAGGCATCCCCCCATCCATTGATAATTAATTAGCCTTTCTAAAAATTTGAAGTTGATGTAAATTTTCAAATCAGTACATGCCACATGAAATAGCTTTGCAGCAGAATGAAAAAGAATGCCATTAATTTGAATTCATTTGAATTGGAACAAAAATAATTTAAATTATGTTATTAGGTTAATTAAGTATTTTATTTTCTATTACATTTATTTATTATACATTGGGAAATCAGTGACCTTTGTCACAATGTCTCTTTTGTAATTACAAAACAGAATATAGTTTAGTGTCATTAATTTATTCACATGAACACTGGATTGATAGTTAAGCCATCTTAATCCAAATTCAATGTATTTATAAATAGAAAACAGTACATTATGCACATAAACTTATATGCTTTTCTTGAGACATCACACTACACAGTTCACATATGTAGCAGCCAGCAATAAAATAGTTCTTCATTTCATTGAAGGCAACTCTTTATATATTCTTAGATTGTTTTAAGTATAGTTTAGCAGCTTTAAACATTAAATAATCTCCATTCTCTTTGAAATATGAAAGACAACATATAGTTTCTGAAAGCAGTATGCTCCAAATATTAACCAATAAAATGTATATACATTTTATTAAAAAGTAGTATACATATCATTAAAAAATTAATTTATGTAATTAACTTCTAGATGGTACTAATGTTATAACTTACATATATAATATTGGCATACTTAAAAATGTTTTGAATTCAAAAATACATTCTCAAATTGTTTCAAGTTACTGACTACGTAATAACATTAAATAATGATATTCAAAATTTGAAAGTTGTTCACTTAAACATTTGGAAAATGTTGTCATTCTTATCAAGGGAATATTAACATTTCTTTGACAATCTTTGAAACTTTACTTTTTGTGAAATTTCATATACTCAAAAAGTAAAATGTTCTTATTTACTTTAGAAGAATTCAGTGTGATAAATAGAAGAAATTATAGATAGATTGTGTTTATCAATGTGTTTGTAATACATTGCCATAGTTTTTGATTCAGGATCAAAAATTAGTCCTGGATTCCTTGGTGAATGCACATTTGAATCATCTTCTATTTTAGTCCAAGAAGCCTGGTGAAACACCATTTTCTCATTTCCACATATTACTCTCTAATATTTTAGGCAGTCTGCTGACAGAAAGGGAGCATATTATATATTGGACAGGATGTTGGCCTGATCATATCTGGAGGCTCCATCCCTGTTCAAAGACCCATATCTTATACACTTACTGCTAAATCTGTCTAGGACTGCAAGAACTTTGATCTTGAAATTGTCACTCTATTAATCACTTGCATGTGAAAAGCTGACGACCAATAACATTCTCTCTTGACAGTAGTGTTTAGAAGAACTGTTCATTAAACATTTGGCTCAGGAATTATGACAGACGCATTGGTTTGAAAGACATATTTTGACGAAATGTTGTGTTGGGGAGATTCATACATCACCAGTGTCCACATGCACTGATGTATTCCTTGTCAAAACATTAGCTTGCCAACACATAGTCACAGGCTTGTCTGGATTAAGTTGTCTTTAAGCACTCTAGAAAAATAAGCACTCCCTTTAAAATTCTTCTGGGAAGAAAATGCCAAAAATGGGGTAATAACCTACTGACATTGACATCTACACCCACATTGAACTACATATTGTATACTTCATTGTCATATTGATTTAAAGAAGACAGTCTTGAAAAATTAGACCCCTTTATTCATTTATACAGAGCCATAAGGGGCCAAACTACACATTCCTTAAAAATGCCTTTACCCTAATAGGCAAGTGTGATTAGCATTACTTACTTTAAGAAAATCTGTCTCTTTTTGAGCATGGATTAGTGCTTCTGTTTTATTTTTTCTATTTCTATAATGCTATAGCAAATAGACGTTGTTTTGTGATATTTAGTTATTGACTCCAAAATAGTTTGGGGTATGAAAAACGATGCTGAAAATAAGTATTAAGAAGAAATGCTTCTTGTACTACTATTTAATTCTGATAATGAAGAACGTGTTAATATCTAATCTTCATTGTTTCTAGAAAGACTTCCCTTTTATTTCATTCAGTCATTGATTTTAAAATATTGGTCAAGTATCATATTCAGGAAAGCTGTTGGCTGGGCTAGGAAATCGTGTATGCAAGCCAGCTATCAAAATCTAAGGTCAAAATCAATTGACTGAAATGCAAACCATCGGAGTTTAGATAATGTGAATTAGAAGGTGACCCCATCAACTGCACATGCACCTCCTTTGGTCTAACTGCATTAAAAGGAAAGCTATTCTTAGTTTATCTAAGGCAGTGAGTTCATGGATCATCCCAGAATGGCTTTTCACCTCTTTCTGATTCTTAGGGGTTGTTTTCAGGCTTATATACATAAAGATGTACAATGTTTCAAAAATTAAGGAGAAGAGAAAAAGAAAGCCGGAGATTCATATACTTGGTTAGACTTCCAGAGGTTGGAGATGGATTGTAGTACTAACAAAAGTATTTCTCTTAACCCACTTCAACATACGGATGTGGCATTTCAATCTTAAACTAAGACTGTGCCTGTATGACTTTGAAAGTGGGATGGTTTCATAGTTGTTGCTGCTGAGAAAATTTGAAGTACTGATTGAAGAAGTAATTCTATTATAATTTCTATAAGTGGCAAAATGTATTGAGTAAACTGGCCATAGAATAAATTACTCTGTCCCTCAACCCTTTCCCCAAAGTCTGAGTTTCTACTTCTTGGAACGTATCCCAACCTCTTATCTTTCAGGTTTCAAATCTGCTTAACAGCCCCTTTCTACATCCTCCTGTGTACTGGTGACTCCACCTCCCATCAAATCATCTATGAAGCTTTTTTCTCTCTTCTGTATCTTCATCATCATCTCAAACTTTGCCACCAGCCAGTATTTCCTATTTACATCACCCAACCAGACTTGTATCCATCAATACATTGCTGATATCTCTGTCCACTACCAGTTTGTATAGGAAAATATGTTCAAATGCTTTGTGCTAAAAGTTTGTAAAACCAAAGAAATATTTTGGAGAAAAAAGAAATCAAATAAAACTACAATTCATCTCTTTTGTTAGTTACCTTAATAAAATCCTTTTTCCCCCTTCTGTAAGATTTAAATAATCCTACCGTCAGTATATTGCAGTTACTGAAAATCTTTATTCTTCCATAACTATTTCTTTTTTGTTCTGTAACATCTACTGTTATCTTCTGAGGGAGGTGACACTTTCTTGGTTAAACCCAGTAGTGAGTTAAAAATTCCCCTTTCAACATTTCTTGCTCTCAGGATTATCTCTTTGCTCTTCATTTAAGTTCCATTGCTTATATGTTCCCAACAATCTATTGATGATTTTATATTATTGTATAGATGGCGGTCAGTGTCTGATTCACACTGGCTCTAACTTTCGGAATAATCCTGAAACTTCTTCTTCAATTTTGACCAGAGCTGTTTGGAAATGTTGACATAAGCTCTGCCATAGGCACAGTGGACATTCAACAATAGCCTGAAATTCAACTAATATTCGTTGTCCACTGTGGCAGACTTTATGAGAGATGCTGAGTGAACGCTAAGTAATGTATAAGAAGTTGTCTCTACAGTGAGAGAGCCCATACTTTTCAAGTAAAAGTGGAACAACCCCAGAAGGCACTCTTAAAAATCATAAACGTATTATATATGTTTTTGTGTTCAAAAGTAGTATTTATTGATAACCATCAATTCCCTAATAAGGTGAAATTATATCTACTGGGAGAATCCATTATAAAGACATATGTTTTCTAAAATGTTGTTTTACATTAAATATAATGTAAAGTTGTACATTTAACTCATAAAATAAATGAACCGGTGTTATATCCGTGTAGCATTTCAGCATATCATCCTCCAACGCGTATCTCCTTCAGGCTGTCAAATACTAAGGGATGCTAGTGATCTGAAAATCCTCTTGATTTCCTAAATTCTAGAATATGAAATTAACTTCAGGGATCCTGGGCTATACAGTGTGACAGATAAAACTCAGCTTAAGTAAGAAACAGAAGTGTGACTTTAAGAAATTTGAACTTAGAACCTACGAACTGTTTTACAGTGTAATATAGAGTCTTCATGTGCTTTACTTATAATGCTTATTTGATTGTCTCACATTTTCTAATTTCATGTATGAGTCATATCTTTTTATGCCATTTTAACTGACTCAAATTCACCACTTTTGGAACTACTATTGTGTCCATACTGTAAGCCATGTGTGGTTTAAACACAGCTCTATAATGACTTGATTCATGATGTTCAAGGCATTCTGTGAAAGCTCTTCACTGTAGTTGGCTTAAGTTACAACTTTAATATTGTCTTTTGAGTGTGCTTTTTTGTTTTTTATTAAAAGAAAAAAATGCAAGAAAAATATGTCATTGAGATTGATTGTAATGGCCAGCTGTTATGATCTCAATGGAAGTATTAGAGCCCCTGCCTAAGGTGCATTGAAGAGTGCCAAGCCTCATAGCAACTCAGCTCATCCTAAAAAGCACCATGGCCTGGAGTGAAAGCTGCAATTTAAAAATCTCCCAGAGACCCATTATTTGCAAATCATTGACACAACAAACTGTAACAACCCTGGTCCTCCTTGTCAATGCATGCTTAGGGAGCTTTTTACCCACAGAACCTTGCATGCTCAATAACTTTTCGTACTAAAAATCCTTATGAAATTTCTGAAGAAAATGAGCAACTGCGCATGGGCCAAAATCCACTTTCAACATTAAAAAGGAAAATTACAATTGATTAGACTGATCGGTGGTATTATATATGGAAAATAACTCTCACAAGTCCAAGGTAAGCTTTCATGTAACTAGATTTTTAAAAAATAAAGCGAACTGGTTATTCAGGTTTTTAGTAATAAGAATCATCTGAAACATCTCTGTTGTCACTTTCTCCTGTTTCTTCCACTAAAATCTTAAAAATAAACTAATGGCTTTCCCTATAAACTTGAGGAAACGAAAATATCACTCTGGAGTTTCAACTTTTTGCCAAGTTTAACCACAAAAAAGAAATTTCACAAAAAGAACCAACTTTTCTCCTTATTCTTTCCATTTTATTAATTTCCGCTCACATCCTTATCGTCTTCCATTTTTTTCTTACGTACATTCTGTTTTCTTTTACTGTCCCAAGTGAACACAATAATATTTTGGTTGACTTTTAATAAATGCATTTAATAAATAAAAACAGATATTAACTTTTAAAACAAAGGATTTATAGTGTAAACATGGAAACAGGTTTAGCTCTTACTAGTCACTGCAGGGATATTCCTCAAAGAAGGACATATTTAGGTTTGAGCTGTTAATATTTTAATACATTATACTAGCTATTTACAGAAATGTGATTTGGTTGAATCTTATTTTGTTGCTAGAGTTGATAGCACTTTTAAGTGTGGTGTCATTAGAAAGCCTTACCAAAATTTTGAAAATAAGAGAAATGTATAGGATGATAAAGGAGAAGTATCATTAGTAGAGGATAGAAAATTAGAAGCATAGACAGAAAAATGAGTAGTGTTTTAGATTGCTAGGGAATGAGGACACTGGAATAGAGAAATCCCAAGATGTGTAACCAAAAGGCAAACTACCAAAAACAACAACAAAAATATCCAAGACTATTGCAAGAAAAAGGTATTGACTTGGATACTACAAGTGCTTCTTTCATACATACTATATGGGACAGTATTCTTATCCATACACAGAGACAGGTCCCCAATAATTCTGCTAGGTTTGAGTTATAATCCCCATATTAACAGTTAATAACTGAAATTCTCAAACTATGAAAAAAGCAATTTTCTCAGTTGTAACTATCACCAAGTACCCAACTTATTCCATATCAAGCCTCCCGACTAGTTCTTTTTTAGAGTAAACTATTTCAACATTTACCACTAACTTCTGTTAGTCCAATAATTATAGCATCAAAATGTTATTTAATCATTTCTACTATCTTTATCTTGTTAACACGTCTTGCTTTTTCAAAGACTTTCATACCTATTATCTCCTTTCAGCAGCTAAACAAATCACACAGAAAATAAGGTAGGAATTACAGTCTCCATTTTACAGAGAAATCCTAGTCTTAGGTGAAGTGGATCATTCATTCAATACTGCACAGGGACTCGGTTTTTTGGGTCTGAGCTCTTTTTATTGAGAGATAAAAAGATAAAGACACAGATTACACATCTATAACTATAATAATATAGTCAATATAGTGGTTCTCATTGGAGACTATTTTGCCCCCAAGAGGACATTTGGAGGTGTTTGGAGAAAGTTTTGTTTATCTTTTCTGGAATGAGAAAGAGTGCTATGGCATCTAGATGGTAGAGGCCAGGGATTCTACTAAACATCCCCCAGTGCACAGGATAGCCTCTTCCAACAAAGAACTGTCGGACTCAAAATTTCAATAATGCCAAGGTTAAGAAATCTTGCTATAGATGAAGTGGATATAGTTAATACAGCCACAGATGATAGAGATGTAGATATATAGACATAGATTTAGACCTAGGTAACATATATCTCTACCTAAATCTACCTCTAGGCATTGTTCTGGTTCCTCTAAACAGGTGGAATCAACCTTACTATGTTTACCTATTTTACTGGTGTTTTAGAAGAACCAGCTTTTCTCCTTATTCTTTCCATTTTATTAATTTCTGCTCATATCTTTATCATCTTCTATTTTTTCTTATGTGCATTCTGTTTTCTTTTACTGTCCCAAGTGAACACAATAAGATTTTGGTTGACTTTTAATACATGCATTTGAGATTATAAATTTTCCTCTCATTTAAAAGCATCCCATGTATTTTGATACATTGTCCTTTTGCTTTCTTTGCCCAATAAGATGTATTTTCAATTTCTGTCTTAAAATAATGAATTATATAAGAATGCGTTTTTAATTTTCCAAATATACCACTGAAATAAACCAACTTTTTATTATTAATTTCTTGTTTAATTGCATTACAGTTATAGTATAGTATCTGGATAATAACAATTCCTTTGAAAGTTATTTTGTTAGTGGCTATATTTTAAATTATTTTTTCTAAATATTATATATGAAAATGATCCTTGAATGCAGGGTTATATATATGTGTGTGTGTGTGTGTGTGTGTGTGTGTGTGTGTCTGTGTGTGTGTATTAGGTGAAGTTTGTTAATTTGCTGTTCAAATTTCTTATATTTTTATTTACATATTTTAGTTGATCCACTCTTTTCCAACATTGTATGTTAAAAACTGCAATCCAGATTGTTGATTTGGTGATTTCTCTTTGCAATTTTCTCCTTTTTTGTTTTATACAATTCAGATAATATAATTAGGATATATAATGATTTTTATATATTCCTACAGGGGTGGTTCCTTTAATTATGATGTATTCCTCTATATAGCTTGAGTGTGGCCCCTCCAAAATTCAGATGCTGCCAATGTGATAACATTAAGAGGTAGATTATTGAAGTGGTAATTAGGCCATGAGCACTTGTTGCCTGTGAATGGGATTAGGCCCCTAGACAAGACGCTTCCGCTAGCTTGCTCTTTGGCTCTTCCGGCATGTAAGAACATGGTGTTCTGCCCTTCTGTAGGATGCAACCTCACCAGACAACTCAACCTGATGGCACCTTAATCTTGGACTTCTCAGATTCTAGAACTGAGAAAAAATAAATTTCTGTTCTTTATAAATTACTTAGTCTAGGGTATTTTGTCATAGCAGCACAAAATATACTAAGACAATTTCTTATTGATTTAAATGATACTCTGCTTGTTAAGGCAAATAATACTTTGCATTGCTAAGGCAGTCTTCTCTCAGCGTTTACAAAGTATTGTTATTTTCTTTCCTTTATTTTTGCTTTTTTGTTGGAGTTTTGCTTTTAGATATGATTGAGAATATAGCATATAGCTAGATCCTCTTTTTTATAACCAATCAGATAATTGTGGTTTTTAATGTAAGTTTAATTTATTTGCATTATTTTTAGTTAGATAATTAGACTTTTTATAGCTACAATTAGCCCTTAAACAATACAGATTTTAACTACATGGGTCCACTTATACATGGATTTTTTTTTCAAATAAATGCAGATTTGAGGCATCTGAAAGCTTGCATATTCAGAAGGCCAAATTTTCACATACCCGAGTTCTCCAGGACCAACTGTGGGACTTGAACACATGTGGACTCTGGCATATGCAGGGGTTCTGAAACCAATTTCCTGAGTATACCCAGAAACAGCCATATTTTGTGCTTTCAGTTCACTAGGCTTTTTATTCCCCTTCATCTTCTTCCTCTTTTTCCTCCCCCTCCTCCTCTTCTTCTTATTCTTCGCTGCTTCCTCCTGTTTCTCTCCTTTTCTGCCTTCTACTAGGGTTGATACGGTTTTCGTTACTCCTCCTCCGTTTCCTTCTGCTGGTTTGGACACTAAACATTGTATTTCTGGTCTTTTAGTGAGTAGTCTAAACTGTTCACATAGTAGATATTTCTTAAAGAATCTAAAATTCACGTTACTGCACATGTGCTCTCTCGGCCAGCAGGTGGCTTGGCTTAAATCTTGCTTGTATTCATGTTTTCCTTTTTCCCTCCAGCTGTAAGTTCCCTAGGGTACCATACAGCTGTTGTGTGGGCCACATTCTAATCCACAGCATCAAGCTTCAGTTAGGCATGGTGTTCTATTGGTTCCCAATATTTAATACATGCCAAATTCCCAGCTCCCTCACATAATTCTAGACATGAAAATAAGGAGACATGTGGCTTTAGCTTTGATTTCTGCGTTTTATTTCTACTTTGTTTAGCATTTAGGGGAGTTGTGTCACAGCATAAATTTCTTGAGTCATCTTGCCCAACGTTTCTACGTTATTTAGTTTGTCTCATATGCACAACATGGTGAGAGACTAAGGTTGAGGCTGAGACACATAATAAAATAACTCTTCAGAAATCACTTGGATTTCTAATGGTAGCCAAAAAAAGAATAGGAATGCTCTAGGAGCTGTGACGTGGTTGTAGAATGATGAGCAACTGTCTCTGGGAATGAAAAAGAAGAAATAATGGGGCATGCAGTAACCATCTACTGAATGGAGAAGTAAATAAAAGATTATTTAGAAGTAAGGAGAGAATGTAGTAGTGGACAGCAACAAGTAATTTTCTTTCTAATTGATTTTACATGTCATACTATTACTGTGGTATACCCACTTTGAGAAAATAGAATGGAAGTGCCTGTGAATCATTTTGATATGTTTCATTTTATTTGTTATAGACTACTTTTAAATTTAATATAGCTATAAAACAAATGTGAACCACTTTTGGTTTACAAAAAAATGAGCATATATGCAAATTTGAAGAAATATGATTTTCCTTCAAATTTGTCCAAAGAAAGTGAGGTGAGAATCGGGAGGAGGGAGGCTTGAGAAAATTTCCAGATGAAGAATCTGGATCTTATCAATTTCATAGCCCAGGAAAGTTCTTCACATTTAGGAGTTATATTTTATTATTGAGTTGAAACAAACAGTGAGAAGATAGATCACATCACAGAATATAAGAATTTTAAAACATCCCCCCATGCTTAAGATGACATTTTCCTCCCTAAAATTATAAGATGAATTTCATGCTCATAAAAGATGGCAAACTGATTTTCTTTCCTTTTTTTTATGTTTTTTTTTTTATTATACTTTAAGTTCTAGGGTACATGTGCATAACGTGCAGGTTTGTTACGTATGTCTGCTTTCTATTTGTGGAACAGGTCTAATGTGACCAGCCCCTATCTCTACTTCTTCACATAGAAACATTTTTCAGTGTTGGATTCTAGCACATTCAGAGGATATGGTGAGCTCAAACAAAACATGATTAATTATCAGAAACTGCCACCCATCTACAGCAGGATGTGTTTGGCATGACAATAGTACAGCTGGCGTAGCAAAGGTCAATGACATTTTTTCTGTAAAAGGCCAGAGAGGTAAATAATTTGGGTTTTGTGGGCCACATGGGCTCTGTTGCAACTACTCAATTCTGTCACAGGCATGAAAGCTGCTGTAGACAATACATAAATAAATAGGTAGGGCTGTGTTCCTACAAAACTTTATTTATAAAATTGGGTTGTGGGCTGGATTTACTGCATTGCCTATTTGCTGACCCTTGTCTTAGAGCTCTTGTGGACCACAAAATAAGACATTATGTGTCTTTAAGTAGACAAATTTATCATTACATCATTCTATTGGTTATGTGGCTGCGCCTATGAGAAATTATAACTCTAGCAAGTGGTAAAACAGAGATATGAGAACCCAATTTTCCTGCCATCCAGTACAAACACCGGTATACAACCAAATCATGATATCCAATTGTTACCAATGTGAGAAAGATCAGAAAGTATTATTTTTTAAACCATCCATACCACATCGCTTGTGACCTTTAAAATATGTATTATCTTCACCACTCTCTGTTTAAAATTTCCCTTTTATCGAGATTTATAGAACCTGAAGTAATGTGAAAAACTGGCAATTTTCTAGTACATGTAACTGAGGGGGGAACCTATAGAGATCATTTAGATCCAAAGGTGACTGTATTGACCTTAAATTTCATTGCTTTCCCATGTGCATACTCCAAAATGCACAGAATAATTAGCAACTTCATTTTGTGTTTGCTACATTATGTGTTTTGTACTTAAGAAAATAAAGGAATTCATTGAATTGTTCAAAGAATTTATGTCTACTAAACCACAGTAGAGTGTTAAAGAATTACACAGATTCATCTCTAAATATTATAATAAATATATCACCTCCAATCGCTATATTCAAATATTTGACCTGAAGGAATAGGAAAACATTAAAAATTCCAGGTTAACTACCTGAGCATCAAAGTCTCAGCAAAGTTAAATATATCCAGCAGAAAACAGCAGCGTTTTGCCAGGTGACGCACCACTTAATATGCATATTCTCTCATAATTCTCCCCAAAGTTCCAACTCCAAAGAAATAATATGTTTTGTAAAAGTCTAAAACATTGGCCGGGCGCGGTGGCTCAAGCTTGTAATCCCAGCACTTTGGGAGGCCGAGACGGGCGGATCATGAGGTCGGGAGATCGAGACCATCCTGGCTAACACGGTGAAACCCTGTCTCTACTAAAAAATACAAAAAACTAGCCGGGCGAGGTGGTGGGCTCCTGTAGTCCCAGCTACTCCGGAGGCTGAGGCAGGAGAACGGCGTAAACCCGGGAGGCGGAGCTTGCAGTGAGCTGAGATCCGGCCACAGCACTCCAGCCTGGGCGACAGAGCCAGACTCCGTCTCAAAAAAAAAAAAAAAAAAAAAAAAAAAAAGTCTAAAACATTAAAAAATATAAAATATGATTAAAAGGACACATGATTTTGATGAAATCATTAAATATTAGGAAATATGATTAAAATACTATGCTGTGAAACTGAATTTTATTTTTTCTGTGATATTTGCTAATATGCAATTCTTAAAAAGACAAGAGGTCTGTGGTCTGATATCATATCTTTTTAGGCAAATAGGACTGAAAAGTCCTTATATAGTGCCTATCCCTTCCAGCATGAACCTCTGCTATAGAAACATGTGAGGACTGTGCCAAAAAAAAAAAAAAAAAAAAATCAATAATTGTATGTTAGAGAAACAAAACTCAGAAACAGAAGTAACAGCAAAAATTTCCTTTTAATAGGATCTATTTAGAAAAATGTAAAAGTGGCTCCTTTATTTAATACGACCAGGTTGACTGACAATACCACCTCATATGATGATTGGTTTTCTACTTCACATAATCTTACATAGATTTTGTTTTTTTGTGTTAATTCTACTTTAAAAAGAAATAAGAACATAAATTCATTTGTATAGGTAATTCAGGTCAACACATATTTTTATTAAAGTTATACAAGCAAAACCATTTAAAAGTTACCTGGGTTTCCCAGATGATTGGCATAATACCTTTGAGAGATGCCATTCCACATAAATAGAACGTGAGCTATTCATTTCCACAGACATCTACAGGTATCATATAAGGCACGTGAAGTAAAGCATGCACTGGCAAAACATGTTGGAAAATAAGGTGATTATATGGATGGTTAATAACCACTCAAATTTCCTAACGTCAGTAGTCCAGTGTTCCAGGTAACTTAGTCTGAGATAGCTAGGAGAGTTTACCTGTTTCCCTTTGCATGTAACTGATAGGGAATGTGGCTTGCTGTGTTATATAGTTTTGGTTAAAATTATTTTATTAGTTATCAATCAGGTCAACAGATAAGATGCAACATAATTATTTATAAGAAAATAATGTGTGTATAATATGGTAAAATCACCAACTTTGAGAACCTCACACATTATGGTTTATCTTTATAAACAGGCACACATATATGTAAGCATTACTTTATAGATGCAGATATAACTATTACAATACAGTACAAATACAGTATTAGAAACTGTACATGGTCCTTCATAATCTTTTCTCTCCTTTTTAAATATTAACACTTTTCATCAGGACTCATTGGTATCTTGAATAAAGACTTCATTTCTGAAAACACAGGTAGGTGTTGTCATGAAACTGTTCTAGCCCATTGATAACAAGAGTTCTTCTACAGCAACCTCTGTTTTAAAAAAAGAAAAGTATGTATCTTTGTTGATTGCCTTTCTTGATTGTCCCTTATTTTCTGCCAACTGGATGGTAGATGTGATTTTAGGAGTTGCACAAGCCAGCCATCTTATCTTGACTTAACATTGTGGATGGAGGCCACATGACAGAGAGCCGTGGCAAATGCTCATGGCAAATGCACACGAGAGCAATGCACAAACTACATCAGCCTAGAACTGATTACTAACTCAAGAGCTTCATGTGAAACCAAAATAAAATTCTGTTCTCTTTAAGTCATTATTTTCAGGTCCCACTTATAAATATATACATAAACACATAATACATAATTGGAAACATAATCTAATGAGTTATAATCACTATAGATTAAATATAAGTGCATTCTTACTTTCTGAATAATGTAATCACTGTCAATAAGGTAATTAATGTTAATAGTAGATGTGTTGTCAGGGATCCTGAAGATTAGATTAACCTCATTGCCATCTGAGAGAGAAGCTGCTAGTTAATATATTTTAATTCCCTGGAGCCTCAGTGTCCTCCCTTAATTTGGAGTCTCTGTCAATTCATTGTCTTTTCCTTGCAACCAGCCTCCCCTCTTCCTCTGGTTTCCTTCTTTTGTTATCTTTCTTCTGGTCTTTGCTTTGAGATTGCTTCTTCTTCAAGCCCACCCTAAATTCAAATCAAAATTGCTTGTTCATTTGGTCCCCTGGCAGCATGAATTTCCTTTGACGCAGCAGATGCTGTAATATAGCAAAACTGCCTATTGATGTTAATGAGAGAAAACTTCCTGAAGGCAAGAACTGTGTCAGACACAGAGCACAGTCTTGATAAATATTTTGGGATAAATTAATGGATGCCTTAACTTAGTCCTCTTTCTTCTTTTCACTTCTGTCATCACATCAGAAAATATTCAGATTTTTTAAAAATAGGGTAGAATTTAAATGTTGCTTTTATAATCTTATCTACTTCATAGAATAGCATTCCAAAGCCATTTTAACTTCCCTATCTTATTCAGCCTGAAGTGCATCTCTTTTCTCAATTTCCCAAATAACAATATTATTTTCAAATTAATTTTACTGATGAATACATTCTTTTTTTCCATTGCTAAAAAATAGAGAGAAATGGAAAATTAAAGGTTAAATGCAAATACCTAAACATAGGCCAATATGTTGAATTGTGTAAATGAGCATCTCTTCTGATTCTTAGCATCCTGGCAGGTCAAATGCTAAGTTATAGCAGTGTGACAATGCACACGCAAGGAAATCTAGAAAATACACCATCCTCATTATTGGAAAGAAGAAAGGAAATTCCTCAGGAAACATTTCTGGTCCTGAATCCTGAGGGAAGTTTTTAACATGATGTAATCTACAGAGGGCACTGTGCAATGCAGTGGGCAATATCATTCTGTAAGGTATACAGAAATTAAATTTCTATAGCCTATTCTTATGCTGCATTTCATAAAAGTGAAAGGTGTAATGATGAAGTGAAGCCCAGTGAAGGTGACTGGGTGACGGTGTCTAATTTGATAAAAAAAAAGAACATTTGATTTTCCAAAGAAATAGAGGGGTGGCAGGCACCTTGGAGAACTCTCCCTTGAGCTCGTCTTTCAAGAACTGTTACTAAGAGCCAAACAGCAATTAATTCAAGGTTTTCCTGTAGGACAAAAGGACTGAAGTCGTTTTGTTCTTAACAGGTTTTTAAGAATAAATTTCTAAGCTTTGAAAAGCCATGTGAGTGCTATCATTTTTTCAAAGAGAATTAAGGATTCTCTATATTATTCTCCGCAAAATGGAGAAATTACCACCCCTTCAAGAATGTATCTATAGGAAAGACAAACAAAAAACTACTTTTTTTGGGTTTTTTTGTTTCACATCAGAAGCCTTTGAACACAGTTCTTGAATAAAACCTGTGTAAAGGCTTTGAATTTTTACAACATGGCAACTCAGAGAGGAATATGGCTTGAAAAAGCACCCAGACCAGGTGATGCCAAGCTTCTACCAAGGCCACAGAAAAATCCAGCTGTAATCCTAAGAAACATTTATAGGAATGTGGTTTCACAAGAGTCAGAAGGAAAAATGGGAAAATGCATCTCTAATTGAATCGCTGTATTACACAGCTCTGTGGCATATTTGATCCTGAACATATAACTATTGGAGAATGTCTGGCAGAAATAACAACTTCTGTGTTGCCACAGTGCTTTTTCCCTAGCTAAAAGGTGGCTTCTAAGCGACATAGTTCTTAACACTACACCTACCTAGTTCACAATGAGATATTGGTGTCCTCAACACATAAGGACACATTTGTCTTCTTCTTTACTCTGGCAGACAAATGGTTACTGAGAGTCTACTCAGTATGGGCATCCTTAGGGGACAGGATACTAGCAAATTCAGTCTGTTTTCATGAGTGGAAGAGCTTTGGTCATTCCACTACAAGGATAAATAACTCCAAACCTGCGTGCCACAAATGTGTCTGATGCTCAATCAAAACTATTTGCCCTTTAAAACACACAAAGATTTTCTGCCATTTTGTGACCATATGAGCTGCGTTTAGGAGTAAATCAACATACTGTAGTTTCCAAAGTATGCTTTAGTACTTAATGGATTTTATACAATATATTTAACATATCAGCAGTGATAGGAAAGTAAATATTAATCTCCCTAGTCAATTAATCTAAACAGAATTGTCATCCTAAAGTCGAAGCATTTTTACACAGCTGTGTTACCCTGTGTCCAAAGGAATGGCATAAACAAAATCTGCGATTAAGGATTTGGCACTGTGTCAAATATCTCAGAAACAGCACCTTTCTGACCTTTTAATTTTTTTTTTTTTTTTTTTTTTTTGGCCAGATCCAAATTATTTTGCATTCAATACAAGTAGAAAAGAATCTAGGCACAGAACAATGTAAGCAAACATAGTATCTCCTGTCCGACAGAAAGCCAGTGGGTGATGTGTCTGAAAAACTCAGTAACTGCTTCTCTTTATGAGCTTATGGATAGCCTGGAATGGGTATTAGCACTTATACTTCTTCCCTGAGTATAACTTGAAGAAGATTGTGCTTAAAAACCTAAGCAATCTGGGAGCAGTGGGAAGCAGAAGCATAGGTGGGGAGCCCTGGGAAATGCGTGCAAGACCTAAGAACTTGAAGAGAAGGTAAGTAGATGGTAGAACATATTTATCAATGATTAAAGTATATTTTAACACTGACGTTCAAAGTTTTCATGATATAATTATGAACTTAACCAGTTACATTAATTTCCTATTGCCATTATAACTACTGATCATAAATACAGTGACTGAAAGCAACACAAATGTATTATATTTGTATTATATTTCAGCTTCCGGGGCCAGAAGTCCAACTCCACTCTCAATGGTCTCAATAAAATAAGAGGAGGAGCAGGGCTACATTCTTTCTTGAGGCTCTAGGGGGAAATGAATCTGTTTATCTTTTTCCAGCTTCTAGAGGCCACTGGCATGCCTTCTTGGGGCCACATTTCTTCAACTCCAAAGCCAGAAACATGTGGCCAAGGTCTTTTCATACTGCCATTTTTCTGGTTCCTTTTCTTCTGCCTCCTTTTTCCACTTATAAGAACCAATGTGATTATATTAGGCCCATCTGTATAATTCAATATCATCTTCTCATCTCAAAGCCAGCTAAATAGCAAGCTTAAATCATATGCAACCTTAATTTTCCTTTTCCTAACCTAATATAGTCAGATTCCAGAGACTAGGATGTGGAACATCTTTGTAAGGGAAGGGAATCATTATGCCCCTTACTACACGTATTATATGTGTTAAACATACCTTCTTGTAAAATCTCTTTACTCCATAAAACCTTTGATGGATTCACTCATTTCAACAGAATGTCATCTTACCTCTTGCATTGTACACCTATCCCTCCCTGTACTTTCAACCCCATCAAGCCCAATCCCAGTAATAGAAATCACTTACTCTTATAAAGAGATGTTGAAATATTATGGCTTCGTCTTTTTAATGTGCTATGAAGACTGTCATTCTCTACCCTCAGAGGAAGCCTAAATATTACCTATTCTGTTCTCATTTTTCTGTGTCACATTTTATTCTCCTCTGGATCCACAGGGTAGTTTACTCACATCAACATCTTGTACATCACTAGGTATATGACTATCTCCTCCCTTAGCTAAGAAGATACCAGAGGACAGAAATTGTCTAAACTTCACCTTTGCCTTTAGTAGGGGTCTTCACTTCAATAACGTTATTAGTAGAAAGATCTGTTCCATGAAAAGTGATCCAACCTATGTTTCTTATATTTGGACGAGACCCATACTGCAGAATGTTATTCATCCCTGAGCCATCCTTCAAATGCATTTTATACTTTTTATCACCATAAGAAGCCAAATTGTATAATTGTCTCGTTATCTAAGTGTTTTTCTTTCTACATTGCAGTAGAGACTCAACAGAGTTCATTTCCAACATTGCAGTAGAGACTCAACAGAGTTCATTGACAAATAAGATAATAAAAGAACATGAATTTCACCGATAGGCCAGAGATAGCAGAGGGCTAGGGGAACCAAAGCTTGACCAAGGAAGTGAACAGAAGAATGAAAAAAGAACATAAGTAAAAAGCCACTCCAGAAATTACAGAGCAAGAGTTAGAAGAAGGAAGTATACTTATTCCTATATCCTGCTTTATGGGAGACAGGGGGCAATTCTGACCTAAACCAGGATGAAGAAAGTGAGACAACTATTTCCTCTGTTTCCCAGATGGACATGTTAATATTAACATCTTACTCAGTAAATTCTACTGCTTTCTTATAAAAGAGATCTTTAGCTTTTTTAAGATGTTGCCATACCCTTTGAGGTGTGTTTAAAGAAAGAAGTAGGAGTAGAAGGGATAAAACCTTAATGTTTACATTGATGTTCTCAGCAAATATTTATATTTGTTGCAAAACATTAAATGACCAGATGCATAATTGAAAATAAAAAAAGAAAAAAGAAAAGTCTGGAGCCTATTTCAAAAATGATTATGAATTTTGAGACACATTAAAACAAACACAAGGCCCTTCTATGTACAGGGTCTGTGCACCTGCACAGGTTCTATGGCTGGGAAGCCAAGCTTGCATTAATCTTTGATTTTTAAGTAAAACTACTACCTAGAATAATGAAAGAATTACTAAAGTTCAGGAATATTGCCTTAGATCTTTCATCATACTTACGGACTGAAGTAAAATCATAATATCTATCAAATATTCATAGGTTTATTTTCATATTGAAGTAAACTTAATGTGTATCTCATCCAATACCACTTGACTATAGAATGCATAGATTTTGGAGTCCAAATTAGTGAGCTAAAATCTCATATCTGATCATTTAGTAGCTATGTGACTTTGAGAAGTTCACCTAGTCTCTGTTCTATGCAAATGTAATACAGAATAAGCATCCCTTAATCTGATAATTCAAAATCTGATATGCTCCAAAATCTGAAACATTTTAAGCCTCACATTATGCCACAAGTGGGACATTCTTCCCATGACCTCAACTGAGAGGTCACAGTAAAAACTTAGGCTCCCAAGACGCTGTTTATTTAGCATCCCCAAAGGAAAAAAGGCCCCTCCAGCACCCTCAGCTGTGATATATCTTTTCTGAACACACCCAGATTCCCTCACATAAGCACGATCACAAAAAGCAATAAAATGGCATGCGTGAAGGCTGGACACACCAAAGGCAGGTTCTCCATCATGCGCCACCAAAGGTCAAGACCTATATGAATTTTTTTTTTTTTTTGGCTTACTCTCTGCTCTGTGGTGTAAAGATATTGTTGCAAATGTCAAAAGGCCTGCAGATAACCCTATGGGTAACAGTGATAAGAATAGAAAGCATTTATGTTTATATATAACAAGAAAATCAAGCTGTTGGTGAAACTAGACAATGGTATAAATGTGAAGCATCTCAAAGAAGAGTATGGTGTCAGAACAACCACCATATATGACCTGAAGAAACAGAAAGATAAACTGTTGAAGTTCTATGCTGAAAGTGATGAACAGATGTTTATTTTAAAAAATAGCAAAACCCTACATAAGGCTAAAAATGAAGATCTCAATTGTGTATTGAAAGAGTGGATCCATCAGCATCACAGTGAACACATGCCATTTAATGGAATGTTGATTATGAAACAAGCAAAGATCTATCATGATAAACTGAAAATTGAAGGGGACTGTGAATATTCAACAGGTTGTCTGCAGAAACTTAAGAAAAAAATACAGCATTAAATTTTTAAAGACTTTTGGTGACAAAGAATTTGTTGATCATGATGCAGCAAAGAAATTCATTGACAAGTTTGCCAAAGTCATCCTGGATGAAAATCTGATGCCACAACAAGTCTATAATGCTGATAAACCATCACTTTTCACATAATTGCTGAAGAAAACCACTGACTACAGCTGGTGAGATAGTCCCAACAGGAATTGAGAATGCCAAGGATAGAATAACTATACTGGGCTGTGCTAATGCCACAGACACATGTAAGTGTAAACTTGCTATGACTGGTGAAAGCTTGTATCCTTGCTGTTTTCAGAGTTCATTTCTGACCAACCCATTATTACGCTTACAAAAATGTATGGATCGCCAGGGACATCTTTTTTGATTTGTTTCACATTTTGTACCAGTGTCTCATGTTAACTGCAGGGAAACTGGATTAGATGAAGACTGCATGTTTTGTTATTCCTTGACAACTGTTGTACTCATCCTTCAGCTGAAATTATCATCAAAAATATTTATGCCATGTGCTTTTCCTCAAATATGACTTCATTAATACAGTTATATAACTAGGGTAGTTTTAGATCTATGAATAACTATAAAAGCACTTTCTTGAACCGTATACTAGCAGCACTGAACAGAGGCATGGGATGTGGATGGTTATCAAAAGGACTTTAGCATGAAGGATGCCATATGTGCTGTTGCCAGTACTTGGAACACAGTGAGTGGCACAACCACTGGCACAACCCATGGCCTGTGACTATGTTCCGTGAGGAAGATGAGCAAGGCAGCGACTTTGAAGGATTCCACATGTCAAGTGAGAGAAAGATGAAGTCTGAACTCCTTACACATGCAAGAAATATGCCTAAAGAGTTTTTAACATCAATAATGAAGCTTCAGTTGTTCATTCCTTGATTGATGGTAAAATAGTTGAAAAGCTTTTGAATCAAGGTTTTTCTGATCGTAGTGATCATGATGATGATGCAGTTAACACTGCAGAAAAAGTGCCTATAGACAACATGGTAAAAATGTGTGATGGGCTAATTGAAGGACTACAGCAGCATGCATTCGTAACAGAACAGGAAATCATGTCAGTTTACAAAATCAAAGACAGATTTCTGAGACAAAAACTTGTTGTTAATGAGGCAGGTGACTCTGGAGGAAACATTTTAAAAAGCCATCCAGCAGAATGCCTCCTCATTCCTAAAGGACTCACTCCATGGTGTCTCAACTGCTTCTGATGTTTCTTCTCACCTAAAAAAAAAAATATGGTATACAGTAATATTTTAATCAAATCAAAGCATTGTAGGTAGATACTGAAAGCTGGCTGTTGTTTGTTGTTGCTGTTAACAGCTAGTATAGGTATTCTGGAGATGCCACTGGGATGCTCAGTTACCCTGAACACATTATTTTTTCACCGTATCAACAGCACGTCATATTTTTTACTGTTCAGTCGTTATGTGTGAGTAAGTGTAAGAAAATCATTGCTTATTGGTAGCATATAAATTCAAAGTTAGGAATGAAGATTATGCCAAACAATCACAGATTTTCCCAATGGGTGGCCGAGATAGTGACCCCTTTGCTTTCTGACAGTTCAATGTACACAAACTTTGTTTCATGCACAAAATTATTTAAAGTATTCTATAAAATTACCTTGTATATTAAATATGAAAGAATTTTATGTTTAGGCTTAGGGCCCATCCCTAAATGATCTCTTTATGTATATGCAAATATTCCAAAATTTAAAATAATGCTTGTCTCAAGCATTTAGATTAAGGGATACTGAATATTTGATAACAGTATCTACCTTTTAGAATTTGGATAGAATTAAATGAAGTAAGAGAAATAAAGTATGAGAGTGGTCTCTGGCACACCATAAGGACACAGTAAGTAAATGTCAGTTATTACTTATTATTCCAACTTATAGAAAGAATGTCCCAAGCTTTGTGTGACTTGCCTGCCACTTCCCAACTAGGAATTCCGTAAGCAAGAATGAATGTGTCACTGACTAGAATTCTGTCTATAACACTAACATCATAAAGTAGCCCACTTCTAAAATTTTTTTAAAGGATACTTACTAGAAGAAGGGAGTCCTCAGTAGAACTCTAGAGTGTAAACTAAAATTTAGAGGTATAAAATTTAACCTTTTTTTCTTCACTCAGTCAGCAGGTGTTTATGAGTATCTGCTTTGAGCAAGATTCTGTGATAAACTTTCTTTAAAACTAAAAGATAGAAAGCTTTTTGTGCAATCAGTATATAATTTAGTAGGTACAATTCAGTTACCTGTAATACAAGGCTATGTGAGCCATCGTATGAGGGGTCTACAGAGTTCAAGCTTAGGAGAGAGGAAAAGAGTCTGCCTGAACTGATCAGGAAACTAATCATGTAGGAAATAATCTATGGACTGGACCTCCATGAAGGGATGAATAGAATTTCATTGGCAAACATCAGGATGGGAGAATACTCCAGAAGGGACAGCATGAACAAAAATAGAGTGCTGGGAAACATAATATTTCAAAATGCAGCTATTTTTACTTTTTCACTCTATCCATTCTAGACAAGACTTAAAGTATCTCCAAGGATACATACATTATAACAAAGTAATACGATTAACAATTACATTAAAGAACACTTAGTTGAGTACAGGCTGCTATTATGCTACTAGTGAGAACCAAAGTTGGAAAAGTGAATTGAGATCAGAGTTTGGTGGGTGTGAAATGCTGAACTAAGAATTTTATTTTATTCACAGGGAATCAAAAGGCATAGAAATTGGGTGAGCAAGAGTTGAGGGGATATTGACAGGCACTTGAAAGAGCACACAGGCAGCAGGCTTGAAGATGGGTTGAATGGTGTATGTGGGGAAGTGGAGGGAGCAGGTAAAAATCGAGAGATGGACTAATTGGAGGAAGGAGATCTACACAGTGAAAACATTTTGTTGTAAGATTATGACAGCAGGAATGGAAAAGGAGAGAAAGATGTGAGAGATAAGAATAGAATAATTCAGGGGAAAAAATGTTCTTTCATTAAAGTAGTAACAAAAAGGAAATATCTAGCAAGAGTAAGTAGGGTTGACTTTGTTTTTTGTTAGCTTGCTTTCATCTAAGGGAGATGCAAATTCTCAGGGTTGTTGCTTCTAGTTGTAACCTCATCCTCACCAGCACAATCGCCTCTGGCCATGGGTGTAAAGGATAAGAGGGAGGTAGACAGGCAGTCAGACTCTCTCTCTTCATTTAGGCAGCAGTGAAAGACTTTTAGGGGAATACAGATGTGTACATGTAATAAATCTCAGCAGAGCTGTCCCAGAGAGATTCACAGCCCAGGATTTGGACTAGAGAGATGAAAATAATTCAATTTGGCACTCTGTGGCTATAAAGAACCTTGCAACTGAGAATGCCTGAATATATTCAACTTCCAATTAGCTATGCTAATCAACCATCCACATTGTACAAAGAGCAAATAACATCAAATAGGAGTTACTTTCATATGTGATTTTGAAATGTGTATGATTACTATCACATACATTTAAAGATAAGGCAAACCTGAAGACAAGGCAACGCCTCATTTTCCCAGTTGAAAGAGTTTGAGGAATGAGAGGGACAGTTTGAATATATAAACTTTGAGGCAAGTAAAGTGTCAAATGACTATTTATAATATTTGATTTAATGATATACATTTATATTCAATAATTTACAAAATAATGTGAATTTATAAGATTTTCCCACACATGACTTTTATGAAATACTTTTATCACTCTTCACATGATCTCCAACACTGGTGACATCCCCATCACCAGAGTCCCCTTTAGAGCCATCTTCCTCAATCTTCTATAGCACACCTTCTGTCACAGTTGTTTGAATTCATTTTGAACTCATATATGACACTGTCACTACAAATTTTATCTCCAGTTGCAAGTACCTGTTCACGTATCATTCTAGAATTTTTAAAATTATTCTGAAGGTATATTTTTATTGTCTTCACAAGGTAAAATTCTACCATTTTTCATTTAAAAGTAATCTTTAGAAGGATTTTCTACAGTAAAGATCCAACACTTAAAATTGTGAGATCATTTGTCCCAGAATAACCAAATGTTTTTGCCTCCATTTTTTAAAACAAATTTCTGTCATATGATATCTATAAATATCTCCAACTAGAATTGATTGAGGTTATCCCAGGCTCATGTTTAAAATCAAATAATTGAGGCCACTCTATATAATGACAGACTCTGTAAGAACTCAAATATATGACAATTCTTTTTTAGGATATGAATTTTTCAGTGAGAAAAAAATGGCTTATATTTGGAGACAGATAATAAGCAAGTATGAACATATCTAATGTTTTGTGAATTTATATTTTTAGCAAAAGAATGAAACCAAAACATAGCAACTGCTTAACTTTTCTAACTTTCCTTTACTTGGTTTTTTTTTTTTTGCTAGTTATCCCTCTGGTGTGGAACAAAGAAAGAAAGCTTCTTATCTGTAGATGGTTCCTGGCTTATGAAGGTTTGATTTACAATTTTTCAACTTTAAAATGGTAGGAAAGTGACAAGTATCCAGCACTCTCCTTGACCTACAATGAGTCCATGTCCAGATAAACTCATGATAAGCTGAGGAGCATTTATATTATATGGGGATAATTAATAGGACCAATGACATAATTTGTGGGTCTAGTGCAAAGTGAAAATCTGGGAGCTATTGTATAAATGTTATTAAGTATGGAAAGATAATGACAGCAACGCGTTAGTGTGCAGGTCCTTCCAAACATGGGGCCCTGTTCAACTGCACAAATTGCAGGCCCGTGAATCCAATCCTGATAACTAATATTGCTTATTCTGGCTGTGTTTTGAGGCAAGTGAGAGTATTAGTGAAGCAAGGGAAGTTCAAATGCTTTGACAACATTCAAGGATTGCATACACATAAAGGAGTTTTACATCCCTAAAGGATTGAAAAGAAATCACTGGAAATATCCAGAATAAATTTGCTGTGTTTCTAGAATATTTCTTCTTTCATTAAGGTTTATAAATGCCATCTGGCTAAACGGAGAGTGAGAGAGAGAAGGAGACAGAGAAACAAAAAAAGAGAGTAAAATTAGAAAAAATTCCAGACTTTCAAAGCCCCTAGAAAACTAGAAGTTGCTATTGAGACTTTTCTGATAAGAAAGTAAACAACTTTTAATCTTTATTTGTACAACGTAGAAGTCAATGATGCATTTTTCCTCTGGATGCTAAACAAATCATATCTCCTAGAAAAAGGGCCAGTTATTCATCAAGAGTTTATTTCCACAAAATCATGTCTCTTCACAAGAAACTTGAAATTTGATGAAAAAAAACTCCCATTCGAAAATCTAGTCATTTAAATTATAGAGGATTTTCACAAATGGAACAGAAGTCATTGCCATGATTTCAGAAAAAAATCCCACCCACATGAGGAAGAACCAGACAAACATTTCCTGTTACACGTAAAAATAATGATACTTGAATGCAGAGATGAGATATCAAAATGCGAATTGTAACTGGGTGTGGCAGACTTAATTCCTCTGATGGATTATCTTTAGGGAAATATAAATTTATGGTGATTTAAAATAAAAAAATTATAAAAGGCATTAGAACATGTGAACCTGTTCATTTTATACAATTATTTAACTAAATGTCTTTACTAAAATGCTAACAACACTTTACTGTGCAAATAAAATACACTGAAGGGAACAGGTTGTCAAAATACAATACTTCTCTTATTGTCATAACGGGTTAGCAGTTAGTTCATGAAAGACAGGGTGATCTTCTGGAAAAGAGCTGGATTTAACCATTTGTAAAGAAAGGGCATGTCTGAGTCAACCTCAAAAGTAGAAAAGGTGAGATCTTATGAACTATAAAGTGAGATATTGTGCAACTATAAACAAATTAATTGTAGGTTATGTGTATAATAGTAATTTTAAAAATAGCTTAAAAGTTCAGTAGTTCAAACCGACAATAATTTGGATTTGCAACGTTGTGACTGTCCCTTAGAGTGAATTCTCTCGAAAAAGCTTCTTTTTGCAGGAGCAGCTCCCGAACAGGCAAAAGAATCAGTGCAGAAAACAGTAACAGATGATGTAAGTCACATGAAGGGGCAGACTCCAGAACCACCCAAATCTAGGTTCCGGGTCCATGAATGTGTCACTTTTTTTTTACTTTGAGCCTTGTTTTTCTCCCTTGAAAAGCAGAAATAATGATCAGGTAGGGTCATTATATTATAGGATAACATATTATATCTCTTTGATTCCAAGTAGTTGATTGCTTTCTCATTTTAACAAATCAGGATATGTCTTACAATTGATGTTGGCTCTGATTCAATAAAATGCAGTATATAAAATTCCTGGCACACTGAAGTACTCGGGAGCTATAACTTACTTTGATTAGCTTTATGTTGTCCGTTTTCATCATCTATTTTACTGATCTCATACACTTTCAACGTGTCACCTACACAGTGAGGAATTTCAAATTTATCAACATCAGACTCAACTCCTAATGAGGTGGGAGACCAGCGGGACTTAACTTCCTAATCCCAATAGGATGAAGTAAGACACTGGCAGGAACCAGCAGGTGGCGCCAAAGGCAACCTCTGGTTTCCCTCGCTGCTCATTAGCATAAGACACTCCCACCAGTGCCATGACAGTTTACAAATACCTTGGCAACAACCCCTAAGTTGCTGCCCCTTTCCGTGACAATGACCCAAAGTTACTGCCCCTGTTTTCCAGAAATTTCTGAATAACCCACCGCTAATTTGCATGTAATTAATTTGGCCTAAAATGGCTGCTTACGTCGTAATACTATTTTACAATGAGACTTATTCTGTAAAAAAGAAGGAAAATGGGGAGAGGTCCCTTACGTAAAGGCTTATGGCTGTTTAATGGCTCATGAAATAAAGGGCACCAAGAAGCCGTGTTTAAGGCATCCCACCCTAGCTGTTCCCACTAGAAGGCATAGGCCCTCCCCACTCTCTCCTTAGTTCCTCCAATTCTGAGGGGGTCCTGCCAGTTCTCTAATGCAGGATTCTACCCCAAGGTCATCAGGCATGACACCCCTTCCCCTTATCCAACTAGCCCCAGCCTATAACCCCTACTGCCCATTGAAGTAAGCGCAACCAGTACTACCAGGAGTGGAGCCCCTTATCAGCCCCTAAAATGAAACCTGTGTCCTTTGCAGGAAGTAGCTGGCAGAGAGGAAGGAACACTTAGAGTACATTATGCCATTCTGTGTGTCTGATTTGGCTTTATGCAGGGAGAAATTTGGCCTGTTTTCAGGTAAGCCAGGGAAGTTAATAGAAGAGTTTGTTAAGTTGACCATATTCTTCAATTTAACTTGGCATGACTAGCATGTATGGTCATCCACTTGCTGAGAGTGAAGGAGAAGCAGAAGATGCTGGGCGCTGACTGTGAGTGTGCAGATGGAGCAGCCACATGTAATGAAGGCCATGCCAGTTATTGTATCAGAAGAGATGAAGTTCCAGATCTAGACCCTTAGTGAGATGACCAGGATGGTTCTCAAGATATTGAATGCAGAAATCACATGGTAACGTGTTTAATATATTTAAAAACATGCTTTGTTAAGCCAGTTAAACATGACAAAATTAAAGAAGTAACTTGGAGAAAGACAAAAGTCCTGCTCTGTTTCAGAGCCGTTTGGTTGAGGTACTCAAGAAATACGCTAATGCAGACCCAGACTTCCTGGAAGGGCAAACTCTCCTGGTTGTGCATTTTATTACTCAATCTACCCCTGACATTGGGAGGAACCTGAAAAGAGCATCAGTGGGACTCTAAACCTCTATAAGCAAACTCTGAAACATGGCCTTTGGACTTAAAACAATAGAGATGGAAAAAAAAAAAAAGAGAGAAAACAAAATCCCAAAAGTACAACTATTAACATCTGCTTTGAGCCCCTTGCCACCTTGGGATTATCTATCCTGAGGAAGTGTCATGAGATCAATGTCTGGGATGCCCAGACAATAGTCTCCAGCTTGCTGGTCCCTGGGCCAGAATCAGTGTGCCTACTATAATCAAGAGGACCATTGGCAATGAGGCTATCCTAACAATCCCTGGTGAGAGAAGAAAAAAGCTCCTTGTCAATACTAGAGCTAACCATCTTCCATTCACCCCAATGAACTGCCTTGGTTGAGTAAAATTACTGGGATTCCTGGACCCTTGACCTGACAGACAGTCTGCAGTATCAACTAGCGGCTACCGAAACACTTTTCATCCGTGTCTCCACTGCTGGGTGAGTTCTCTGGTGGCTCAGGAATTTCAGAATCTCACCTTGAGCAACATGGTTCACCTCCTCCCTTAGATGGCATCCCTTTCCCTGCCTCTCCCTGTATTACATACCTATTGAAGCAAACAAAGTTTTGTAAATAACTTGGATCCAGGTTGTTTTGCTTAATATATTTCTGCTTATGTGTATATACAGGTGTTGTGATGTGTGTTGTGACTAACATGCTGTCAAGTTGAATTATTAAAAAAAATGGCTCCTACAAACTAAACAGATAAGACCAAATACTTCTCAAGTTCACATAACTTGGTCATCTTTGGGTAAATGGAACTAGTCTAGACTTATTAGTTTGTTGGTAACATTGTATCTTTTAAAATTTAACTTTAACATTCTTACCTAGGTGAGCTGCTAAAGTCTGCAGGCTTTAGAATTGCTAACAGAAAAGTGGCTTTACATAGTGATTGGCTTTACATGGCCTTTTACTTATAAAAAATAAAGGAACCAGTCAGTAGAAAAGACAGATGTGGAAAAGGTTATAGATACAAAAATGTATTTTTGGTAACAGAGGATATAGAAAGTAATTCTTAAATGAGGGAAAATCTTGTATGGTGAATCTTATCCTAAAATAAAATGACTGGTATTTAAGGGAAAGGTAGTATAAGACAAGTCAGAAAGGCCAAACATGTCATAGATGGTCTATGTCATGATAAGGTTCATGAAGAGGAATTTATGAAAAAAAATTGTGTGTGATTAAACTAGCTATAATTAACATGGAATTGCTTATAATAGTCTTTCTAAAGAATGGTCTTTATATTAAAACAAGGTTTTCTTAAGATATTGATTTGCTTCTGAATTTTATAACATGTACTGTTTAAAACTTTTTTCATTCATATCTCAGAGGTTCAACCATTGTTATGTCTCACTGCTTGCAACTTGTTCTCCCTTTGAGAAAGCCTGAGGTAACTTTCTTCAGCTTTTGTCAGTTCCTGTAATTTTTCCTTCTCTGTTTCTAATTGTTGTTATAGCCTAATGCTGAAATATTTTATCTTAGAGGTCTATAAAAGCACTAATTTCCTCCATTATAATTTGGATTTATTTATTTATTTATTTATTTTGAGATGGAGTCTTGCTCTGTCACTCAAGCTGGAGTACAGTGGCTCGATCTCAGCTCACTGCAACCTTCGCCTCCCAGGTTCAAGCAATTCTCCTGCCTCAGCCTCCTGAGTAGCTGGGATAACATACGCCAGCCACCACACCCACTACTTTTTGTATTTTTTTAGTAGAGATAGAGCTTCACCATCTTTACCAGGCTGGTCTTGAACTTCTGACCTCGTGATTAACCTGCGTTGGCCTCCCAAAGTGCTGGGATTATAGGCGTGAGCCACCATGCCTGGCTTAACTTAATTTTTTCAATATGTAACCTTAGTTTTGTATTTTGGTTTTTGGCTTCTATGTTGCTTAAAAAGTGTTTCAAGGACTGATGAATGCCTGCCCACCTCTATTTGCATCTGGCTTAAATTGGCTATAAGATGCCCCAAAACCTAATTTGAGCCATGATGAGAAACAGGAGGACAGACATATCTTACTATGCTTCCTTTGGAACTTAGGCCAGGTTCAAAAGACCCTTGAAAAATATGAAAATAAAGCATTCTCCTCAAAGGAAAATAACAGCTCCCTGGTTCAACCAGGAGACTTAGTCCTATTAAAAACTAGGAAATGAGGACCCCATGCCAAGGATCAATTCCATTTAGTTACATAGCTATAACCAGGACGCTGACCCCAACTATATCTGGTTCACTGTCAAAAGTACCCTCTCTAGTCTCACCTGGTTTTTACCCCTCCTAGGATCTTTGACAGCTATCTTGTTACTAATAATTTTGTCCCTTGCTTGTTTAACCTCCTTGTAAAGTTTGCGTCTTCTAGACTACAACAATTCCATGCAAAAGAATGGTGGTAGAAGGCTTCCGATCCATCCCATCTTCTGACATAGAAAATGAAAACATGCTCTCGTTTGACCAATGAGCCTCTTAGATGCAGTATCCAGGGATTTTTTTACAGCTCCAATGCTAGGCAGGGCCTATCCCCACAAAATTAGCAGAAAGACCTCCTCCCTTCTGCAGTCCCCTTAAGATTAAGGAGGAGTGTCTAATCTTTGAGTGGGAATGAGATAGCGGACCAGCAGGATGTATTTCCTGGTTGACAGGATGAAGTGAAGAAACTGGCAGGAACTAGTAGGTGGCACCTAAGGCAACCTCTAGTTACTCTCACTGCTAGAAATTTCTGAATAACCCACCCCCTAATTTGCGTATAATTAAAAGTAGGTATAAGTGGGTATAAATACAGCTGCCAACAGTCCATACCCTGCTGACTCTGGGTGCATTGCCAAGGAGTCTGCCCTGCTCTGCAAGGAGCAGCTCCAGTTCAGTACAATATTGCTGTTTAATACTGTTGGCTCACCCTTGAATGCTTTCCTGGGAAAAACCAAGAACCCTCCTGAGCTAAGCCCCAATTTCAAGGCTAGCCTGCCCACCTGCATCATCAGCCTGAATATGAACATAGATTTTAATGTTTCCCAGCTAGTTGTCCATGGGAAATTGTCTAATCCCCCTGCATATTGGTTATCTAACAGGTAAAGTGGTGAGAAGCCATTCTCCATAGGGTCGGCGTGATGGTTATATGAGAAAAGTTATGTTGCAAATGCTGAAAAATGCATAAAAATATACAGTGAAAATGTGTGTTCTTTAGAAACCTATGTACTTGGTGTTAAAAACCATGCAATCTATTTGTAAGTTGGGATGTTATTTACTTTAACTTTCTGAACCTCTCCATTTTGTTTTCTCATTTGTAGAATGGGAATGTGTGATATTGTGAAATATATACGTTTGGTCTTTGGCTCAGTTTCCTGGTATACAACTCCTACAGTCTTCAGACTATCCAAAGTGATGTATTTTTGTATGCTAATAATTGACTGTATTCCTGGGTAGCTTCAGGATGGAGGCTGGTCATCAGAAAGACCAAGGCATAATTTTAGAGGGTTTGGTCTTTTAGCCCCACCCCCTGACTTCTAAGGAGGGGAGAGGGGCTAAAGGTTAAGTCAATTATGAATGGATAATGATGTAATCAATCATGCATATGTAATGAAGCCTCTATAAAAAAACCAAAAGGACAGGGTTTTGAGAGCTACCAGATTGCTGAATACATAGAGGTTGTCGTGACTAGGGAAGGCATGGAAACTTTGCACCCCTTCCCCCGTACTGCGTTCTATACATCTCTTCATCTGTGTCCTTTGTAATACTGTTTATGATAAACCAGTAAATGTGCTTCCCTGAGTTCTGTGAGCCACTCTTGTAAATTAATCAAACCCAAAGAGGGGATCATGAGAGCCCCAACTTGGAGCCATTTAATCAGAATTTCCACAGGCCTGATCTGAGGTCTGAAGAGGAAGCAGTCTTTGGACTGAGTCCTCAACCTGTGGGATCTGATGCTACCTCTAGGTAGATAGTCTGATGCTACCTCTAGGTAGACAGCCCAGCATTGAATTGGAGGATACCCCGCCGGCACCTGCCGCAGAACTGATGGTTTGCTTGGTGTGTGGAGAAAACCCCCATGCATTTGGTCACAGAAGCATTTTGTATTGATTGTTGTTGAGTGACAGAATAGAAAAAACACTTTGAGTTTATTTTTTCCATACATGGGATGCTAAAACATCAAAATAAACCTATTCATTTATTAAAAGACATATATGATGTATATATAAAGTATGCTATGGATAATATATTACATATACAATGTAATAGTGTATATCAGTCCATTTTCACACAACTATAAAGAATTACTTGAGACTGGGTAATTTATAGGAAAAAAAGGTTTAATTAACTCACAGTTCCACATGGCTGGGGAGGCCTCAGGACACTTAAATCATGGTGGAAGACGAAGGGGAAGCAAGGCTTGTCTTACGTGGCAGTGGGGCTGGGGGGAACTGCCAAACACTTTTAAACCATTAAATCTCATGAGAACTTTCTCACTATCAAGAGTACATCATGGGGAAAACTGCCCCCATGGTCCAATTCCTCCTACTAGGTTCCTCCCGTGACACATGGGGATTACAATTCGAGATGAGATTTGGGTGAGGACACATAGCCAAATAATATCATAGTGGATACAATGTATTATGCATAATATATTTGTTTTATTGAGCACCTATTACATACCAGACACTCTTCTAGGCTATGGAGATTCAGATGTAATGTATGTGAAGGTCTTGGCTTTATGACCACTCTGTGTCTTGTTGTGCTTCCATTTCTTCACTTATGAAGTCAAGAAAAAATATCACTTACATCATATGATTGTTATGAGAATTAAATGAGCTAATATTTGTAAATGTTTGGAAGAGTGGCCAGGAGAAAATAAGGTTTAGCTCTTATCATTACATCTATTCTCATGCTGCATTTTGTAGGAGTTAGGGCATAGGCTCTGGAACTAGACTATTGGGCTAAAATTCTAGGTCTATTATCTACACACTGTGTGACCTCAGGCTATTTACTTAATCTCTCTGGGCTTCTGTTTAACTATCTGTACAATAGAATAATAAGATCCACCTCATGGTGGGTGAGAGGATTGAATATTCTGATATTTGTAGAGCACTCAGTGTCTAGCACATAGTAAGCTCCATATAAGTATTTGCTATATCAAATTAATAAATAAAATTATGCTTCCTTTTATATGAAGTCTTAGAACAGGCCAAATTTATCTATAATTATAGAAATCAGATCAGCAATTTCCTATGGTGAGTGATGGGGGAGGATTTGTTGCAAAAGGACAGGAAAGAAGTTTTTGGAGTGAAGCCAGTGTTCTATATCTTGATTGGAATGGTGGTTACATGGGTGTTTGTCAAAAGTCATCACACTGTATAGCTAGAAATGGGTGCATTTTAATACATGTATATCGTACTTCAATAAAGTTGCAAAGAAGTTACAACAAATGCTTGCTCTAGCAGTACTGAGGCCAAAATTGAAATGATCAGGAAAAGATGAATATAGTCTTACACAGGATCTATAAGGTGGCCATATACTAGATGAGATCATCCAGTGTGTGTGTTTAGGAGCAACGACTTTGAAATCTGATGGACCAGAGTATGTACTGTGAAACTTATTAGGTATGTGATGAAAGAATAAACACTGTTCCCATATAATAGATGAGACAAATGAAAAATGTGCCCTTGGGCTGATCACATCACTCTTCTGAACATTAGTTTCCTCCTTTGTGAGTTAGGGGAATTGGGTCATTCCTGTGGCCTTTCACTTCTAAAATTATTTGGTTCTATGACTTAGAAATACCATGATAATTAGAGATAGAACAAGAAACACTTTCTTTTCTGTTTTTTCTTTTCTTCTTTTTTAAACTTTTAACCCTCAGGATCAGTACTAATTAGGGGCAATTTAAATGAAGATAACAAGGAGTAATTTTTTTTTTTTTTTGAATCATCTCTTGGAAAACCTATAGCATTAAAAGCTTTATTTGTAAAATTGGTGTTTTTTAGTTATTTCTTAAAACTGCTATTGTCTGTGAATATGATGTCTGATTCACTGAGGTTTAATTTGCTTTGGGGGTCTTAAAAAAATAAACTGCACAGCAATACCATTAGATTCCTCAAATTCCATTTGATGTAGCACTCATTATCAAAAGGTTAATGCCAGAAATAAAACTAGCCTCATATGCCATTACTATATGTTTGAGTGATGGGAGGTGAGCTAGTGCTTGTACTAAAGACAACTTATGTCTGAAAAATGTTGGGAAAAGCACACTGCCCAAATTTTTAAAAGCTATTTGTTAATAGTGGTTTTTTTTTGGTTTGTTTGGTTTTTTGGGGGGTTTTTTTTGTTTTTTTTTTCCTATCTAACTTTTCATTTATATTTAGACAAAACAAGACAGGTTTTTAAAAATTTGTGTATGCTATATATAATGTACTGTTTTTTTAAAAAAAAAAAAAAACACCTATAATTGCTTTTCTCCACTTTTGCACAGATGCTTTTGTTTACTCTTATTTGCAGACAAGGCTTGTGAATTATATCATGAATTTTTTGCACAGATATTTGAGACAATTATGAAAAACGTGTCCCTTGGTATAGCTTTATAACTACATCTTACTATTGCGCAATATAAATGGTAAATTTTAGAAGGGTATAGCCTCATACATGAAATCATAAATACTTGCAAAACACTCCTTTTTCCTTAATAGTTCCAATTACTTCATTAATATTTGTTTAGATGCAGCAAGCAGAAAACATACTTTGTAACATCTGTTTGTTGAACCGGCTTTTCACTGAATCACAATTGGCCACTAATAGCTGCAACAAAGAAAATTATGAGAAGATTGTTTCTAAAGCACAAATGCTTTTTTGCCATTGTTTTCCAGCAGTGAATATGCTTGTAGGAAAAAAAAAAGAAATAAACATTAAAGAGAGTAGCACTGTAGTCTCCTGGCTATGTATGTCCCATATTCTGTGAATGGGAACATCATTTTGTTACTGGATAGCTAAACAACTGCTTACGTGATCGATAAAGAACATTATCTTAAATCATAGCATGAATTCCCAATATCATACATAAAATCAATAAAGCACACAAAGACCAGGACTGAATTTTTCCACTAAAAGATTGCCTGCTGCTTTGGAAAATAATATTTAGTAGGTTGGATTTTTTTTGTTGTTGTTGTTTTACTAATTACGAGCTCAGTGGCAGTTTATTCTGCAGTAAATCTGCTGGTGTGAGATTAAACCTGTTATTGAACAGAGTTTTGAATCTACTGCAAGGCACTCATCACTGCTGGAGAGTGAACATTGCTGTTATCTCATTTAAAAGTTGGCCAGCAAAGCAGCCCATTTGTTTAAAATGCAATTAAGCTGGTGTCTTGAAGAGAAATTAGCAAGGAGTACTTCATTTTGGAGGCATAAGAGGTCTGTTCGTAGACACATTAATCCTGTGATTTGGGACATCGCTGCAATTTGGGACCCTGTTCTGAAAGGCTGTTCGGAACACACAGCACAAAAGGGGAAAGCTGGGTGAGAATAAAGTTCAGTTTTGTTCTTGATCAAAAGGAATCACGCCCACATATTCACACCCTAAACCTTCAGCACAGTCTTGCACTTTACATGCACCAATTGAAGAAATTAAAAAGCAAGTTTAATGAATGTTGCTGCTGAACTGAATCAAAAGGTCAGCCACTTTTCACATAAATGTATGTATGATAACAATCTGTTTTTAGAAGAAAATATGTAGTAATTTCACTGCTGGGTAATTGTTTTAAAAGTGCTTACTATTGAGTCCATTTTAATTTCACAATGCAATGATTACTACGAAAACAATGGATGGCTATTTGTCAAGAAATTTCCCAGAGAACCAGTTACATGAAGCAGAAAACTTATCTTTGAAACAGTGCACTTTCAGATCTCTTCTATTAATGCTGTTTCTAATTCTAGAAAAAAGTAATGTTTTGAGTGATACCACCAAAATATGTTATTTTGCAAGAACAAAGATTTTATCTTGCAAAAAAAAAGAAACTTGGCAATGCTTTACTTATTTCTTCAGGTAGTAAAAATATAAACTATATATAGCATGAGATTTAAAAATGAGGCATGAATTTGAGGTAATTACCTAGATGAGTCAAGCAAAACACAATTTAAATTATGGTAATTGTTCACAGAAACAACAGATTTTTTGGTGTCTGAAATATCAGGTGTTTATCCTCACTTCTTTCGGCTTCCTAAAGTGACTGCCATGTAAGGTATTTGTGTGCTGTAAAGATTCAGTGGGTGCCTATTTCTCCCAGACACCCCTCTTTATTTTGGTTGATACGCTCAAAGACAGCAGAATAGGCATCTCATTTCAATATTTCAATCAATCCTACATGCTGAAGAATTGTATGTAGTAGAATTTCAGCTTTGCAGAGATCTCAGTTGACTCAGAGAGAGACAGTTGCATATTAACTCTGTTAGAGCCAGAATCATTTCAAAAATCAGTTCTGCCACAAATCCTTATAAAATATACCTTGTACTTTATTGTGCTGTTTATCAGAACACATCAGTTTAGTTTCACTGTTTCGAATGAATCAAGATCATTATAAGTATCAGCTATTAAGATAAATTGAAACACACAAACACACACACATACACTCACAACAGAAACAGCTAGTGTTTTCAAGGGACTAGGTAGAACTGCTCCAGGCAAATTTAATAAAAATCCTGTTCAAGATGCTGACATTATAACCACTTCAGCAATATTTTATTTAAATTATCAGCTAATTCGTCTAAGCTCCTTGAAGGCAGGGATAGGCTGTATTTATCTTTGTCAACTTAGTACTAACTATAGGGCCTCGATCATTTGGAATATAATAAACAACTGACTTTTTTTTTCATTGTAAAATCTGGGCTGCTTTTTATTCTCACTTCTGATTCTAATCAATGACCCCATCACTATCTTCCCCAAACTGTTTGCAGTTTTATTTCCTCTTTTGTTTTTTTTTATTTTAACACAGACAAAAAAGGCTACTTTCTCAGGGCAGTCTAGACTGTCTACTACTTTTTGGTTTTTTTTTTTGCCCTACTCCCTAGTACATGGGAGGGGACTTGCCTCTCTTTTCTCTCCTTGGTTTGCATCTCGCTATAATAGAAACTAGATTTTCGCTTATCTATGAGAGTGTCTTCTTTCTTATTTCAAATTACATTTGGTTCTAAATCTAGTCTAGATACTCTATATTATTGGAAATGCAATTTTAAGAATATTAATTTTTATTTCTTTCACTATATGACTTTGGGCTTTTTTCCTCCTTAATAAAGGCAAATTTTTATTTTTTCCACCACTATGAATTTAAAAGCCAGTTGAACCTCATTGTAAATATAATTTGTGTATTTATTATCTTATTTTTTGGATATTTTCTATTGGGTTCCTAATATTTTTCCTATTTGTGATCTAAATATGTTAAGAATAGATACCCTGTGTCATATTTATTGGAAATATTTTGTTGTTTACTTTTTACTGTTGAATTCAGTTTGGTTTCTGAAGTTCAAAAGTTTCAAAGTGTAATATAGTTGTATAATTCTCATTGTTATTTCATTTCACATAAAGAAATCAGAAAAATATTCACAAATATCTTCTATTTCTTCATGGTTGGAATTTTTATATTTAACCTTTGTTCCACTTGGAACTTATTTTCATAAATGGCTTCAGATCAGAATCTGAATTGATTTTTATCCAAATAACTAACCAATTGCCCCAGCTCTTTATTGAAATAATCTTTTCCTCTTCCCACAGATTGGTTATGCCTCCTTTATCATCCATAGCCTATTACTGGGCTACTTGCCAGTCCCCTAGAACCATATTTAAGAGAATGTGGGACAGCAATTATAAGATATAGAAAAAATGGGGCTGCACATGCCTAAGAGTTATTTAGTTTGTCGTAAACTCTACTCCAAATATTCCATATAGCTTTTTGAATGGTGTTATCACCACAGCTGCTATAGATAATGCAACAAAACTCCACTACCCCATGCAATAATGTTTGATTAAGAAAGAAAGTTAGTAGATTATCAGGAAGTAGGAGGTATGTTAAAAAAAATTTATAAGTTGGAAGGCAGGCTTTTAGTTCGTACTTACACTTTGGGAATATTTGCTATCAAAATATGATTGCTTTGTAACCCACAAAGTGGAAAAATATATTTGCTGTACATTTATCTGACAATGACTTGTATCTAAAAATCAATGAGATAAAAGGAAACTACTTAAGAGAAAAATGGGAAAAGATTTGAATGCAGACTTCATTAAAGAAGATATACAAATGGCAAATGGGTATAGAAGAAAGTACTCAATCTCACTAGTCATTAGAGAAACGTATACTAAAACATCAATGAGATACCACTACCACTCATAAGAATGGCTAAAAATAAAATGAATATCAAGTACATTTTTGGTAAGGATATTAAGAAACAAACTTATATGCTACTGGGGAATAGAAATTAGTGTAGCCACTTGGAAACTGTTTAGGACCATCTACCATATTGCTGACCAAAAACATATCCTATGACCCAGACTTTATACTCCTGATAGAAGCAGGAAGCAGACAAATGCCTAGGCAGATGGGGCAGGTCCCCAGTGAAACCCTACCTCCAAGCCAAAGACAGTTTAAAGCCTGAAAGTCAAGCTACAAGTCAAAACCATGGTCCAGATTGAGAACCTGTCTTCCCATTTGGTGCACTGTCTTTTGATTGATCCCTACCCTTTACCTATTTTACATATACCTGCCCTTCTCTAATTGGTTTTTTTATACTGTTGTGCCCATCTTTGAGTGGTGCCTTTGCTTTAACCTTTTCTGCGTACTCACAAAACAATCAGCATGCACTCCTCTGTTCTGAGCCCATAAAACCCTGGACTCAGCCACACTGAGAGAGAAATCACCAGACTCTGGGTGGTTGACCATCCTCGCATCCCCTCTCTGCTGAGAGCCGTTTTGTTACTCAATAAATTCTTCTCCATTCTCCTCACCTTTCAATTGTCAGAGTTTCCTAATTCTTGAATGTGGGACAAGAACTTGGGAACCACCAAACACAGGTACGAGCTATAACACTGGTGGGCTGGGGCACACCCAGGCCAAAGGCAGGTTTAGCCAGTGCACAAGCCAAGTGAGGTCCAGGCAGGCCAAGAGGGCAGGGTGTCTCCTGTGGCAGGTAGCATGGCCGAGCAAGGCCTGGGCAGGGGCATCACCAGCTGGAGGTCCTCGGGTTGCAAAGTGAGAAAAATCCTGTGTCACTTCTAGGTATGTACCCAAGAAAATGCATATTCATGATCACCGAAAGCCACATGCTAGAATCTTTATAGCTCTTCATAATAGCCTCACACTAGAATCAGCCAAAATATCCATCAACAATAGAATGATAAATATATCACAATGTATTCAGAAAATGGAATAATATAGAGCAGTTTTCTCAAAAAAATGTATATTAGTATCATTTGGAGAGGTTTTTTTAAACTACAGATTGTTTTGCCCCACACTGAATTTCTGATTCAGCATTGTCAAGTTGGCAGCATAAGAACTGCTTTGATATTTGTGTTTCTAGTAAGTTTCTACAATGCTGATAACTGATGGTGTGGGAACACTTTTTGATAATCACTGGACCCAGTAATTAGAACAATCTATAGCTACTGCAACAACATGTATGAATCTCATAAACCTGACATTGAGCACAGGGAGCTAGATCTTGATATAAAGGTGAAAAACAGGCAAGACAAAGTCATCGTGTTAAAAGTCACAACAAGGTTACACTTGGAGGAGGAGGAGTAAAAGGAAGGAGGACAGACGAATTCTTCCGTGGTGCTGATTCTGATATGTTTCTTGATTTAGGTGACTGTTTTATACATATTTTGTATGTATATATGTAAAACAATCCATATAAAATTAAAAATGAAATCTAAAAAGTCCAAATACTATATATGTATCTTCCAGATTCAATCAAATGACCATGGTGTTGATGAATTCTAGTCCAGAATATGTGTTCGTATAATTAAAAGTTTTTTAAACCCGACCCTCAACCAAGGATTTCTCACTGTGGATGAGAATGTACCAAGCATTGTTGCTGTTCCAGGTGTGATCGGTCGAAGCTCTTCTAGGTGAACCCTCAGAGCCCAGCAGTGAAGGTGCAATCTCTGGCCTGCAGCCCTCAAAGCAGCTCACCTATGGCTTTCCAAGCTGCTGAATTCTGAGGATGTGCCCTGTGACGTCTCCTACAGCTGCTTTTACAGGAAAATAGGAATCGATGGAAGTAAAGATGGAAGCAAGAAAAGTTAGGAAATATTCCAAGAGTGAAGAAAAGCAGAAAGGCCTTCCAGCTGAGGAGGGCAACAGAAGGCTCCTTCATAAGGAATAAGCAGAGAGCTTAATCTTGAGAAGAGAAGGGAGACAGGACATGCTTTATTGCTCTTGTTGTTTTTGGCCTAGTGACTATGCCCTGATATTGCCCCAAAATAGAGTCTGCAGACTGGAAACAGCTTATAGGAGTTTATTTCCCTTTCTACTTTGCTGCTGCTATTGTTTCTCTCTCAGGGTCTTTCCTCTTCAAAGCCAGGTTAACAAGACAAACGTCAATTTTTTTTTTTTTTTTTTTAAACAAGGTAAGTTGCTTTCACAGGGGAAAAAGGAAATCGTCCATAAAGACCCTAAATTCTCTCCATCCACTTTCCCTTGGTGCTCAGTACTTTTCATAGGCCTGAAGGTTACCTGCCTCCAGCTCCTGGGACATCAGCTCCTGGGACACATGGCTTTACCTCATCCTCCACCTCCTCAGGGCTCCTTTCCTTTGTTTTTTAAAGATGGTCTTACTAGGCCTGATAGTTGTAATAGCTTAGCCTATGAAGGGAAAAACTTGCCTATGTGTTTTGAACTTTAAAAACATTGAGATAAAATTAAAACCATGAGTAGAAAATAGAGAAAAAAATTGAATAGGGGTACTCTATTATCTACTTATTTTCCTGGCATTTGTGTGTAAATGAGTGGCAAAGTTCATCTGCATGTTACATAGAAACATTAGCTCTTTCATTGTCAAAAGATGCTCTTTTCTTAACTACTATCAGGAAGGGAAATAGAGGGAAGTAGAGGGAAAGCACAAAAGAAATACTTGTTGCAGTTGTCAATTTTATATGCCAATGCTTGGAAATCCAGAGACCAGCTCTACCAAAAGCATAACTTTGAGAAAGAATGAATACTTTTTGACTGCATAGCTACAGATTAGTTAGCAAAGAAACCCTTAGATGTTATACTCGATGTTATGGGGGAAGACAGAGTTAAAGAAAATAAATAAATGAAAGGCAAGATCCCTTTGGTCAATGAGTTCACTGCCTAATAGCAAGCAACTAACAAAATAAAAGAGTAAGAGTGCCAGGATTAAAAGAAAGAAAAGACAAAGATATGAGAGATAAAGTCTATTTATATTGAAAAAGACATTCAACAGGCTTTGTTAGACATCTCAATACTGCTGACTAGTTCAATCCTACTTTGTTTAAAAATAAAATTCTTTTATTTGTGAATTAATCTGTAAAGACCTATTCTCATCTATGTCTTTTCTATTTTTCAGAGCCATTTTTTTCCTACACTTTCTCTGGTTCTTCAAATACACTATAAACATTTTCAGAAATAGCGTATATTCTCTATTATTTATTTATTAATACCTTTCTTCACTTCTCCTCCATCTCCAAATTATATCGATATAGGCTTGGTAGTTGGTGCCTATAATCCCAGCTACTTGGGAGATTTGAGGTGGCAGAATTGCTTGAGCCCAGGAGTTTGAGGCTTCTAGGCTGTAGTGAACTATATAATCATACCACTGCACTTTAGCCTGGGCAACAGAGTGAGACCCTATCTCTAGAAAAAAAAGGAAAAGAAATAAAGAAAAAAAAATAGAGCAAAGAGAAAGTAAATGTATAAGGAATATTGTAGAGTAAGGGATAAAATTAGTAACTGAAATCAACACTATCAAGACTTGGAGAAAAGAAGGCTGAAAATTTGATCTCTGCTTTTCAGGGAAACACAATTTGCCTTTCACGTGGTAGTTGTGTGCTCTTTTCAGAACACATGTCTAACCATGTCATACTTTCCAACCTGCTTAAAACCTTTCATGAGTACGCATCTCCACTTCTTTCCTTATCTCAAAAATAGGTCAAGTCCTTTATTCTATGCTCTAATGGCAAAATGAAACTCTTCTTTATGGCACATACTGCAGTTTCATTTCAACAACTTTAAATAAGATGTACATTTCCTGCCTCGCACTTCTTAAACTCTAAGTTCCGTGAAGTTAGTGACCATGTCTCTTTGTGTGCATCATAGTATGCTCAGTGCTTTCTGCATATAGTATGATATAATTAGAATTTGTTAAAACAAGCCAGGCATGGGGGCTCATGCCTATAATCCCAGCACTTTGGGAGGCCGAGGCGGGCAGATCACCTAAGGTCAGGAGTTTGAGGCCAGCCTGGCCAACATGGTGAAACCCTGCCTCTGCTAAAAACACAAAAATTAGTTGGGTGTGGTGGTGAGTGCCTGGAGTCCCAGTTACTTGGAAGGCAGAGGCAGGAGAATAGCTTGAACTCGGGAGGTGGAGGTTGCAGTAAGCTGAGATCGCACCATTGCACTTCAGCCTGAGCGACAGAGTAAGACTCCATCTCAAGAAAAGGAATCTTTTAAAACAGTGAAGAAGGGAGGGGTATCCATTTTTTCGTATTGAAACCTGATAAAAATGTCTTTTTAGATCTTCAAAAAAGCAGAGTGTGTAATATGGGAAACACTGCACTCGACAACAAAAAAATCTCATTATAATTAAGTACAAGGTGGAATATTTACCTACGGAGAGTGTGATGTGGGAAACATTGCCCTCAATAATCTCATTATAATTAAGTGCAGGGTAGGATATTTACCTACCCATAAACATTCTTCAGTGCCTAACTTCCAAGATACTAAGGCATAGTTTGATAACAGCAGCTTGATAACAATCCAACATGATCCAAGGATGAAATTAGGCATAATAAAGGAAGGCTTCATATTTTTTCAAAAACACTAATTCAACACCAATGCTTCCTACAACTAAACATCAAATAGAACAAGTACTTAAAATGGAGATATTGTTTAACTAATTTATGGCAGAGCCATAGCTTTCAGAATCAGTCGATCCGAGGTAAGCTTGACATTTGCTTGTGAAAACTGAGAGGCCAAATAAAATGCAGGCTGGATAAGAGGTGGAATTACAGTTATAGCTAGTGTTAGTTGTAGAGATGTGAAATATAATCATTGCATAAATGAAACCCTCTTCACTTCCTCTCAAATGATATATTCTTTATCAACCTCTACTTGGAGTCGTCTATAGTTCCTTTTCCTGAGTGTATTTCAAAGACTGTCGGTTCTGAGAAAAGGTCTTTGCACATTTATTTGTAAAAACATATCAGTTGAAATGCTTAAGAATTTATTTCTTGAAAATTAAAAGGCATAAACTTTCATAAGTTTTTTATGGTGACCCAGATCTAAAATTGTTGGCAATCAACAAAACTAAGTATAAAAATAAATTTATGGGATGAAGCGTTAGCGTTAATCAGAAGGGTTGATGTTGGAATGAATATAAATAATTGCCAAGGAAAGCTTACGTCAACTGCAAATGGAAAGTCAGAGGATATTTGAGACCTATGATGCCAATCATGGAGCTCAGAAAACAATACCCAAATATAAGGCCTCGGAAGCAAAGTTTCTCTCAGGCCTTCTCCTGCCCTCCTGTCATTCATCCCCCATTTTCCCGAGGCAAGTCATAGAAATTAGAGTTCCTCTTCCTTAGGGTGAATCATAGAAATCAGAAACCCCTTTGCCCGAAGTCAGCCATAGGTCTAAAAATAGAGATTACTCTAACTTCTCTTCCTCTCCCACTGCCCCACTTTTCTGCATAACAGCTGGCTATAAAGAAACTAAGACTAAGACCCTCATCCCAGAGGGATCATATTCCATATTCAGGAGAAAGAAATTATACAACAGACAGACTAAGAATCTGAACAGACAGGTCTCACCGGGAGTTCCCCTACTGGCCAGTCTATTGGCATTACATTATTACCCTTTTTGTCCAATCACATTTCTACATGACTGTCCCTGCTTCATCGACTCTGAGTCCTAAGTATAAAATCAAATAGCTTCCCCTGTATCTTTGGATCTTACTTCTGAAGTCTCCCATGTCATGTAAAACTATAATGAAATGTGTTATGTTTTTCTCTTGTTAACTTGTCTTTTTGTTATGAGGTATTGGCTATGACCCTTATGATGGATGAGGAAAGGTATCACTCCTTTCCTTACCTACACCAAAAAACCTAAAATCTTTAGGAATATAAAGGAGATAAGACATTTTTATTCTTCCAGCTTAGCTGGAAGGGGAGAAGGAAAGGAAGACATGTCACAGAGCAGGGATCTTTTTACTCTTAATGGTGTAAATGATGAATTATAGAGATATTGATTTGTGTGCATATTCTTTTCCTGATTAAGAATATTCTTCCTCTAAGAATGTTAGCAGATGGAAGAAGAGGGGGCATTGTGTAGGGATGGCAAGTAGTGTGAGTTGTAGGTCAGGACTATTCTGTAAGCTTGACTGTTTTACAAGAAAGAGAAAATGGAAACATATAGGCGTGAGAATTTCCCGGCTATGGCAATGGGTAGATGGTTGGGTCCTGACATGACTTCTCTATCAGCCTAGTAGTAAGAAGGGCAGGGAGCCCAAGTCCTAAGTCCTTGAATCTGGCTAAATCCTCACCTAGTGTGAACTACACTGAGCACCAGATTTCAGGCAAGCCACTCTGAACAATTTATTAATAGATTCTCATAAAGGGCTTAGGGAGTGTCCTCTCAAGGGTAGTCTATCTTCTTTCTACAGCTTTTCACTGGTGTAGTAGAAAACAAAAATGAGAAATATTTTACACAAATCCAGTCTTTGAAATTACACCAGATGTTGTGGTCTGGCTAGTTCACAGGCATGTAAATTCAGAGGTACTGATGTGACTTTCCAGATTTTTAGCTCACATGGAAGGAAGATTGTTGGTTCTCTGTAAATGAAGACAGGAGTTTGCTGGTTTCTGAGAATAGCCAACATTGGAAATTCTCTTGAGGAAAGCACCTGTGAGCTAGCGGGATCACAGATAAAGGAGTAGCATCATAGAACACTAAGAACCAAGCCTTTAATTGCCATGCTAAAGGGTCCTCATGATTGAGTTTGGCACTGAGCAAGTGGGTACTACCAATGGGGTCATCTCTATTCAAACTGCCAGTGTGAGCTCAGGGAGGAAGCCATACAACACACAGCCAGGGTGGAATGGAAATGTCTTCATTCTCTGGCAACCTCATAATTCTGGGAATTCTGTACAATACAGTCAGAAAGCAGAAAATCCCAGAATGAGTGATATTAGAATTCTTGCCAATACTGATAAGTGGGTGCTTAGAGCCAAATTTTTCGTGTACTCTGCATTGTAGATACCTGTTACACAAGCAAGCCTCAGGGATCCAAGGCATTTCTTGAAACTGGAAAAAACAGTCCAAATGTTTTCTTAGAAGGGTAATTAGTGCTAAAAATAGCCCATTTTATTCCAGCATCAGAAGAATTGGGAGATGCGTTGAGGCCAAATGACTGCAAGTTATAGGAAACAAAGAAGAAAAGAAAAATCAAAGTGAATTTTAGTAGTAGTTAGTTAATACAATAGTTTAAGATAGGAAAGTATTTAATTTGGCTAAGGTGTTTGTATTGTGAATTAATTGCTGAACTGAGACTTACAATTAAAATATAGTCTACGGTATTTTAATGAAATGTAACTTCCTGCCTGAAAACTCTTTATTTCCCATCACTTTCAGGTTAAAGATAATAGTCTCCTAAGAGATCTCTTTTGCCATACCAACCCTCCCACTTCCCATCTTGTACAACACAAAAGCCAGGATGAGCTGTTTAAATGGGTATTAAATCTAGCACTTCTCAGCACAAAACCGGTTAGGAGCCTCTTATTTCACTCAGAATAAGAGTCTAGCAATGGCACGAGAGGTTCTACACGACTGGAGCCCACATAACCACTTTCTCTGATCTCATTTCCTGTTATTCTCATCCAAATTACTTGATTCATACCAGCTGCCTTGTTGTCTTTGAACACTTTAGTTATGCTCTCACCTCAGGGCCTTTGCACTTGTTTTCTCTCTGCCTGCTCTTCACCAAAGACATACTCCTGATGTGCTCTACCAAATTTACTTTGGGTTGCTGCTCAAACACCACCTTATCAGTAAAGCCAACCCTTAGCACATTATGTAAACAGTAATCAAACTCCAACCCTTATGTTCTCTGTTTCCCTTGTCTATTTTATTATTCTATTCTGTTTTACCATTATTATTTTCCATATTATTAACCACATCTGACATTGTAGAAATGTGCTTTTTTATTGCTTTTTTCCTTCTGAAATGCATTGTTTCCTGATGCTAAGTGAGTACCTAGAACAGCTCCTGGTTCATAGTAGGCCCTTTTTTAGTCCATTTACACTGCTATTACAGAATATCACTGTACCAGTCCGTTTTCAGGCTGCTGATAAAGACATACCTGAGACTGGGTAATTTATAAAGTAAGAGAAGTTTACTGGACTCACAGTTCCATGTGGCTGGGGAGGCCTCACAATCATGGCGGAAGGTGAAAAGGCACATCTTACATGGTGGCAGACAAGAGAGAATGAGAGCCAAGCAAAAAGGGAAACCTCCTATGAAACCATCAGATCTCATGAGACTTATTCACTACCATGAGAACAGTATGGAGAAAAACATCCCCATGATTCTGTTATCTCCCACCGGGTCCCTCCCACAACAGATGGGAATTATGGGAGCTAAAATGCAAGATGAGATTTGGGTGGGGTCACAGCAAAACCATATCAACCGCAGACTGGGTAATTTATTACAAACAGAAATTTGCCCTCACAGTTGTGGAGGCTGGGAAATCTAAGATCAAGGTGCTAGCAGAGTAGAACCTGATTTTCTCTGCTTCCAAGATGGTGCTTCATTGCTGCAGCCTCCTCACATGGCAGAAAGTGGAAGGACCAAGAGACAGCAAGAGGAGGCCAAACTCGCCCTCTTATAACCACACCAATCCCACCCATGATGGTGGAAACTTCATGGTCTAATCACCTCTTAAAGGTCCCACCTCTTTATACAGTTACAGTGACAATTAAATCTCAACATGCATTTGGGAGGGGACAAACCTTCAAACCATACCAGCCCTCAATGGGTATTTGTTAAAAGCGTAAACACAATCCATAGTGAGATCAGTTATGTTACACATGCATAGGTTGCTGCTTAAACCTCCATTCTCTCCTCATAGTTTCATTATTAGTTACTTCTGGTTTCTTTTAAGTTCTTGGAACACAAAATTCTCCTTTTGGCCTCAGGATTTCTGTCCATGCTTTTCTCTATGCATGGAGGCCTTTCCTCAGTTTCTTCCTGGTCCTTAAGTATCCTTTAGGGTTAAGCTAAAATGCTAATTTATCAAAGTATCTTTTCCTGGCCAGCTTCACTATATTCAGTAAAACATCTTGATTGTGTTCTTCACAGTTCATAACATGTCTGCAGTTCTCATTAATGGGTTATCTTTGGTATTTATTGTCTTAGCTTTTTCTACAAAATCACAAATTCTGTAAGGGATTGCCTTGTTCACCAATGTATCCCCAAAGACTAGCAAATGGCTGGCACATATGGCCTGGGAAAAATTATTAAGGACATCACCAAAGAGAGGGTGTTTTGATAGAAAACAATTAAAATGAATAAGTTTCTACATTAGGTTCTAATCATACGTACTTGGTTAAAGTGGAGTTGGTTGTTTCTCACACTCTCTTAACTCTGGGAATGACCAGGTAGTGTCATTTCTGGCATATTGGAAGCCGGATTCCTAAAATATACACATCCCGTAGGAAAAGACTCAACTTTCATAAACAACAACAAATATTGGCTTTATATATTAGGGAAGCATGAAGATTATTTTAATTCTAGAGATTATTTACCATATCTATAGAAATACTTCAGAATTATTTAGATTAAAACAGAAGAAAACATTAATTTGGGTGGAAATTCTAAAAACAGTTGCCAAATGCTGGTGGCTGACCCCAAGATTCCTCACTGAGTGGTATTACCTTAATGAATTTTCCGTGGTGCTTGGTCTTATGGGCACAAAAATAGAATTTTATGAGAAAACATAGAAATAATTAACATTTAGAGACAAACTTGTTATAAAAACTAGATTCACTTTATACTGATAGGTGGACAAGAAAGCCAAGTTATTAATGTATAAAAAGGGAATACTCTAGTGATGAAGGTGCTTATATCTCCTGTTGAGGGCCAGTTTTTCTCTGTATGTAAGTATTTAGTAAGATGAACTATTAAATCAGAGGCCTGCTCAGTAATTGAAGGATGAGAACATAGTGGTTGAAAGTCTCGAGGATGGTTCATCAGACCTTACGAGGCCTCGTGGCCAGGATGCTTACAACCTCCTGGTCTCTCCTCTTGTCTACTAGATTGTGCATCGAGTGGCATTCTCTGAAGCCAGTTTGCTATCAGGCTGCTCCCTTTGGATAATGTATGCTGACTGTAGATATGTCAATTTCACTAATTAAGTGTTATTCTAGTATGTTCCCATGGAACTAGAAAACATTTGGCTAAGTGTTGTTTTCAAGTCATTTAATTCTCACAGGGCAACCTCATTTCCCTTTTCCCTAAGTACTTAGGGAGTCCTCATTGCTCAGCCCCGTGGGCTTGGAGCTACATGGAAATAAATTACCCTTACACCCTCCTAAGGCAATGGAGATGTCTACAACTCAGGAGATACTATGGGAATATTTCTAAAAGTTACTGTTCCATATTAACATTTTCTTACTATAAAGGGAGAAACCACTCAAAATCTTCCTATTCATTCTAAACAATGGTTGGTGCAGAATCCAGGTTACAGCCAGGAGGGCAAAGGTTGTAGAGCCAAGAGCACATGTTGACTTTGTGGACACATTCGGTTTCTCCTACACAAAAGGGATTCTTCTCATCATTCCTTTGGGAGGGAAAATAATGAGGTGGTGAAACACGAATGTGTGTGTATGTGTGTGTGTTTGTGTGTGTCTTTTTGAGTGTGTTTGTGGGTGTTTGTGTGATCACTTCTCTTCTTATACCTGGGTCACAAAGCACCATCTCCTCTTCCCACTGTCGTGTTGCCATCCTGGATGAAAATAAACCCCTGATTCTACATTGTATACCTTCCTAGCTAAGCCTGATTAATAATAAATGTTAAGGCCTCTTTCAGTGGGTAGAGAAGGGGGATTTGATGCTCTGATAGTAAATTTTGCCAAGAAAACAGCCTTCCCATTCCTCCCAATTTAGCTTTAGGCTATTCCTCTTTCACAAGAATGCTATCACAAATGGGCTGAGAAACACCACACGAGGCTCTGTCTCTGCTCTTGCAAAGGGACAGTGGCAGACCAGGGCATTGAAAGCCTTTATGTGGCGCCTCCTGAGTCACTGAATAGCTCTCAGTTGAAATTGCCAATGGATAAAAGCTCTCTTTAGAAATGGCCCTTCGACGAAAAGTTTTGGAATTCTTAGGATTATAACCCTTCAGCCAAATCCCATTATGTCCCATTTCTGCCTTTGAACTACAGGGAACTACAGAGATAAAGCCATTCTGGGAGAGAAGGGAGGGGAAGTTTGCTCGGAAGGGGAGGAGAATGACTTAGTGTCCTATCTTTGCAAAAAAAAAAAAAAAAAAAAAGTCTATTTTTTTTTAACAGAGGTTTCTATGAAATGAAAGCAACTCTCAGGGGGAAAGTTCAGACGCCGCTGTGATTGGGAACTTGGCTGTGATGGCAGCCTCACCATGATGCAGGTGTGGAAGACTCTGTTGTCATAAAAGCTTAGGCCAAGCTCTGAGTTATAAGATCAGGCAGTCCACAATTAGATGGTGTTAAGAGCTGTCTGTCACTGTGCCTCTCAAAATAAGCTTTAATAATTTTTCCAGTTGTAGATACACGCCTTTTACTGTCCATTTCCTCTCTATTTACCATCTTATTAAGCATTTACTTGTATTCTATCTTTAGAAATTCTAATAGTCATTAATTGGGTAATTGTCACATTACTGCAAAGAAATTCACTACCAGTGTCATCAAAGTGCCTGAAGAAGGAAATGAGAGCATGGAGAGGTTAAGTGAATTGCCCAAATTCACTGAAGCCAGTAACCAAAGCAGAAAGGGACACATTCTTCACTTATGATTCCTTGTCTGTGGTGGACCCAGGGAATGGGTGGCCACTTTAAATTTTCCCTTTGAGTGATATTGTTGTTCACACGTGTTATCCCATTTTTCCCTATTTTCCAGAAGAGTAAAGATCTTACAGGGGCTTGGAAATGATCTCCAGAACAGGTGCTTTTTCAGTGATGACATTCAGGGCAAAGCACATTTTAGAAATTACTGCTGGAAGCTATGAGTATTGCAGGAAAAAAAAAACCGCAAAAACACCTCAATGGGATTTTACCTCTCTGCCCTTCCAAAAATGTGTACTTATCCCAAACCACTATCAACAAGAAAAATACACAGAGACACTTGTGCACACACACGTGAAAATCGCACACCCACTTGAAAATCACACACACACACACAATTTCCTTCATACTAGGTAACTGTTGTCTTGATTCTAGTTACAGTGAGTTAAAAGGATGAAGGGAAGATTCTGACATTAAGTTGAAACACCAGACTGGAGATTTTAAACCCAACATCAGGGTTCCTAATACTTCCAATAAACACACTGCGAAGAAAACCGATCTTCTAGATTTTTTTCCAGTCCCTCTTTCTTCCTTTGGAAAAACAAATAATGATAATAACATGAATTCATGGAGTTAGAAGTGGCTAATAAGGAAGAGTTCTGTAAGACTTATTAAGTATTATTAGAAAATGAAATCTTTTAAAGGAATAGGATATTAAGCTTTCCTATGATGCATTGTCTTTTCTTCATTTAAGACCTATTTTTTACCTAGGCATAAAGGATAGACAGGCAATTTCAGTCATTTGAATATATAGATCTTCAGTAAACCAAAGATGGTACCATCTTTAGCTGTCCAACTCTCCTGTAAAGGATTAAATAAAAAATAGCTCCTATAAAGGATTAAATAAAAAAGGTTTCAGATAAAATTTGGAATTCAACCTATTCAAGTAGAGGAAAAGATAGACATTGTTTTCATGAAAGTAAGTTTATTGGCTGAGTGCAGTGACTCATGCCTGTTATCTCAGCACTTTGGGAGGCCAAGGCACATGGATCACTTGAGCCCAGGAGTTGGAGACCAGCCTGGACAGCACAGCAAAATCTCATCTCTACAAAAAATACAAAAATTAGCTAGGTATGGTAGCACATGACTGTAATGCCGCTACTCAGGAGGTTGAGGTGGGAGGATTGCTTGAACCTGGGAGGTTGAGGTTGCAGTGAGCTATGATCATGCCACTGCACTCCAGCCCTGGTGACAGAGCAAGACCCTGTTTCACAAAAACGTAAGTAAATCAATAAAATAAAATAAATAAAAAATCCAGAAAGAAAATAAGTTTCTTATCTTTTATTCAAAATTAAACATCAGTCAAGCACTTGAGCCTGGCATAGCAGGGTGGATAAGACCTAAATTACACTAAGCTGCCATGTGGACATGGCCTTTAAATCTGAGAACTAAAAATGAATAATAGCTAACCCGGAGGCAGAAGAGGAGAGCAGGATAAATGGTGGGGGCAGGGGCGCTATTCCTAAAGGAAGAGACAGCATGTCTGAAGATCAGGAAAGAGAAAGAATAACACAGGTCAGGAGATATTTCCAGTGTTGCTGGAACACTGAATGTGAGTGGAAGGGTGAATAGAGAGATATAAAGCAGATTGGAAAAGGAGCAAGAAGCCAGACCAGGAAGCAATTGACAACGGTTTGCCTTTAGCCTGGGCTTATTTGGGTAGTGAAGAAAGAGGAGAGTAACCTCATCTCTTTCCATCAATGTGTGAAACACGATAAGAAATCCAGAAGAATGTACAACCCATTCTTCACTTAATATTTAAGCAACATGAGCCATCATTTTCAGAGTTAACAAAATCATATGGTGTTTCAAAAGTGGCTTCCTCGGTCAGTTCAAAATGGGACATGTTAATCTTGAGATGTGTCAGAAGCCACTAATTACAAATACAGACAGCAGACTCCTTGGACCATCACTATTGTATTGTCTTCCCCTTCCACACAAACTTTGTCCTAGTACTGTAACAGTCCAGCCCCTGCCAAAGCACTGAATCTCAAAGCATGAGGTCTCAACATGTATCATTAGTCTTTTCTCTGCTTAGTCTGTGGCTTCGTAGGGTTTTTAGTCAAAGGTGCCCTTGCCTCTCCTCTAGTAAAACGCTCTTGGTCCGAGAAATGATTTGAGGGTGAAAGCTGGGCAAAGGATTAACCTTTTCCACTACAGCAGTTAACATAAGATTTCTTCTCATTTTTTGTCATATTTTTGGTTACAAAAGTCAAATGATATCTTTGTTGATAGTCCAGCTATCTCAGCCCTGAAAACACCAGTCTCTTATCATTGCCACAGATGCAATGATAAGGGTGGGGCTTTATCAGGATGGGCTTCATGGTGTGCACCTCGTGCAATTAAACAGGGCCCTATGCTCAGAAGTGTCCCATGCTTGGTTTCTGTCTCTGATGTTGTTGTCTTAAATTTTTAGTAATTTGTAATGCGCCTGCATTTTCATCTTGCACTGAGCACTGCCAATTATGTAGCCAATCCTACCTCATGTTTCAAAGCCCATAGAATGCAGCCTTGCTTTCCTCTAACTTACACCCACCATGCCTTTGATGGCTAAGTGCTATTACCTGGTCTCTTCTGCTCCACAATCCTATTAACTCCATTGGCTGTAGGGAGCCCAGAGCAGTATCTCTTAGTTTCCTCTGGCTTCTGTAAGACAGCCAGCACTGAGCTCCTTAGCCATGTCAATGTCCCTTCCCTTGCATAATTCCTATTGCTTTAATGAAAGGAGTGTTCTGTAAACCTTCTGCAGAAACATAATTAGCTGGTGAGTTCTCAGGTCTAATACAGTAAATCCATTCTTGCATATTGCATCTTTCAGAGTCTTCTAACTCCTTCCTCAATACTCTGTCAAGGCAACCAAGCATATCTGCTTCTTTTATTAGAGGCCATCATTTTTTTCCAAGCTTCAAGGTGCCATCCAGGCACCATATTAGAACCAGCTCCAGGTGTTCTTGCCAGTCTGAGTTGCAGGAAAATGTCCCCATGTCAATATATCTCCCTCATCCAGCCTTGTGTTCGAACCCCACACCCAGTCCAGAACTCTCAAGATCCATCGTGAGGCATATTAACCAGCTCCATTGCCTGATCCTTTAACCCTTTTCATACATTAACTCCTTTCTTCCCATAACGAGGATGGTACTTCCCCAATGGGGCTGTGCTGAGACTTATCTTTAGTCACTGGTCCGAAGGCCAATCTCCTGGTCACAGATCGGGAGGAAGTTGAGCATCATCTATTCAGGTAACCACCTCAGCTGCAGCCTAAGCATGGCCTCCAGGTAAGGGGAAGCTGCTCTCCTCTAGCAAGTGGGGCACATATTGTTTGGGACACATAAAAAAGGACTTGTAAAAATCTAGAGGCTGCAGTGCATTCACTCAGATGTCCTCGTTGGAGTTCTCAGGAAGCCTGCGGGAGTTATGAGTTCATGGTTTTTTTGTTTTTGTTTTTGTTTTGTTTTGTTTTTGTAATTTTACTACTCACAGAAACAAATCCTGGTAGTGATTTTCAGAACTATCTCCCCACTAACTATAGGAATGTGGGTCTCTTTAAATGTAGCCATATGTTTTTGGCTTTCATAGTATGCTGTAGGCTGATAGCTAGCTTACCCAAACCTGTTGTTTACTTCCTTCAGAGTTTTGATGGCAAAAACACCTGCTTCACAGCTTTAAAAATGCAATTTCTGAAATGATTAAAACAAGACATTTCCTTCTATCTGTATCTCATCTACCACAGGTGAGAGTCTTAATAATTCTTAGTAATCACACGCCAGGCATCATCGCCACCCCACTCATGAATGCAAAAACATCCTTGTTCCATATGGCCAGCAAAAGATTCAATTCCAGAATCCCATGCTAAGAATCTGCTTCCTAGGACTACTTTCTGTATCAGCAGTCTTGATTTTGTCTTTCAGAATCAGACCCTTAGACTAGGACTCAGGTTCAAGTAGTTTATTTCTGAGGGCAATACCAAGAAACACTATAGAGGTGTGGATAAGTACCTACAGCCAATTAAAGGTGTGTTATCGCAGTGGTGAGCTAAATCCCACCATGCAGGACCAAGAGACAGTATGGGACCTGTGTCTTGCAGTTTTGCCACCTGAAGCTGGAGCAAGCAGAAATATTCATCCACTCCCTCCATGCCTATTAGTCATTGATTAAGTGTCGCTCCCAGGGAGCTCTGTCCTCCTGAAGTCAAAACCAGGAATGGATTATGCTTGGCAATCCCAATAGCACTCCACAAGCAATTGTGATGCAGCGGGCAGAACAAAGGGGTCAGAAGTGGAAGAACTAGGCTTATCTCTTAAAATTATTACTTCTTACTGATTGTTCCATTTTAGTTTAAATATTTAACTTTTTTGAGACTAGGGTTTTTTCCTTGAAAAATAGACCATTATCTTATGTAGGATTAATATGAAAACTTATACATACATTCTTTGTGCATTATAAAGCTTTATATCATGAGACTGTCAACATCTACTTGTAAAATGATCATATAAATGGTGTTTATAATTGGAGAGTTTCTCTTGAAACCCCTGTGAACTGAGAGACTGAACTGAAGGGCACGAAATATTCTAGTCACTGAGAGATAGCTTACTAGGATTTTATCACATTTAGTTTTAACTCATCAAACTAATTATAAACATTTATGTTTTTATTTGTTTAAACATCTCAAATATTTTAGTATGCATGCGAAGTACATATGAGTTGATTAATATCTAATTTCATTTGTTCAACAAATATTTGCTGACTTGTGCTACGTATGTGCTTAGCACCAAGACAGGCCCAGAAATAAAGCAGTGAATAAGACACAAAAGACCTTTGTCTCATAGAGAATGTGTTTGTGTGCATGCATGTGTGTGTACGCATACATCTGTTTGATGTTGATTCAGGCTATGGAATTCTAAAATGTTACATTGTACCATTTTTACTTAGAACATTCAAATGGGATGACAAGGATTTATCCATCTTAATTATGCTGTTTTCAAGGAAAAATGTAAAACCTAAAACAGGGAAATACTACAGTTATAATTTTGGTCTATCAGCAAGTGATTTGGGGAAAAAATGAACAAGATAGACAAAGGAGACTGAGCAAGCTGAGTGATGAATGAGATGATATTAAAGTTTCTGGCAGAGAACATAGGTCATATTAAACACAGAAAGGGGAGATTCATTTGGGTACATAAAACTGTGGCATCTCCATTCAGAGGAACTACTCCCTGCATTTGTTCTATTATAAAGCTATTAACTTCTACGAAAATAAAAATTAAATTTGCAAGCTGAAAGAAGCTTATAGAATTAATTATGATGATATGTGAAAAGAAAAGAGGAGGTGTTTCCATAGGGCTCTAAGTGTATTAAGAACATGAATAGAATGGAAGGAATATCTCCATTTGGGGTTTGTAAAAGACTTTCCAGGAGGAAATATTCAGATATTTTAGGAATTGAGTAAGGTTGGTTTTTACGTATAAGTTTCCTCAAGTAATCTCACATGAATTATAAAAGTAAATGTGTTATGTATTCTATACCTTCCCCCATTTTTTGGACACTTCCAACAGGACACCCTCCCTATGGGAAACTGTGAACATGGTGTGGAAATTTTTCTGATAGAATGATCCTATGGGATCCTGCTTCACAATGAAATGGAAATGAAGCCTCTAAGTGGCTTTCAATCAAATGAGAAAAAGTGAAGCAAAAATGTATGACACAAAGTATTATAGATAGCTCTTGGATTTCTAAAATGAACTCTAAGCTCAAATTATCAAGGGGCAGCATCTGAATGCTGAGGAGGTGAATCTGTCCCCATGATCCATATTGACACACTCACCAGCTGCCTTGTCACTTTTCTCCTTGTTTATTTGTTTGCCAGAAAGATAGATCGACTAATCATAAACAATGGGGGAAATGGCAGTTTAAAAGCAATAAAGTAAAAAAAAAAAAAAAAAAAAAAAAGCATGAAAAGAGGAATTGAAATCATAAGGTGAATGTGTATAATATAGTGCCAGGCAGGGTGTAATCCAGGCAGACTCGATCAGACACAGGGCAATGAGAGTTACTTTAGTAAAGTCTTCGAAAAGTCTTTGGGGCCTTGGACATAAAAGTCACTGGAGGTCTAAATGTGTTACATGTTATGACTCTAGAGTTGGGTCTAGCACCAGTAGATTGTGGCTGATTAAAAACACAGACACTGGCCCAGTTGTCATACTATTAAGCTGAAGGTGCATAAAAGTGTATGTGATACACAAAAGATGAAAATGGGACTACAGGTGTTCAAATCATACCATGTACTTTGTAATCTTGAGTTCCAAATAATGTGAGTTCTGCAAGTACTTTCTAAAGGTGAATTTAATTTTCATAGTTTAATAGGTTACATAAAGCCTTAATAACATATAAGAATGTTCAAGCATTTCATAGTGCAGACTTCAAGTATAAGCAAAAATTACTCAAGGTTTTAGGACGGTCTCTAAACCTTAGAACAAACACCCCATGAGATCTTTAATGTCATTACAAAGCAAAGGAGTCTAAGTTTATAAGTTCTCATCTGAAACACCCTAACACAGTGAAGTACGTGCCGGTTGATTTATCCCTTCTGGAAGAATGAAAGGTTGCATTGGACCTGGTGAGATTTTAACCTGTGATCCTAGAGAATCTTCCAGAGCTTCAAACCTGAAGTTTGATGTGTAACCTACTGGTTTAAAGGGACCTACATATTAGTACTGGAGAGTCTGACATAGTGGTTGGGTACATCAGACATCAGAAAGAGCAATTTAGTCAGCAAGACACCTATATTCCCTGTTCTAATCATAAAAAAAGATAATCTTTCCAAGAGCTACCACAAGAATAATTTTGATAGGCACTGAGTGAAAGCAAGTCATATTGCTGGAAGTTTCCTTTATGGAGCCTCAGCCTCAGTTTGGAAAAGGGTCCCAATTATTTCTGAGAATGTAATGGCTCATTTTTACTAGAAAGGTATTTGAGATGTATATTACGCTATGTTCAAATTTGTAAGATATTGTTGAATATACATCATTTTTAAGTTCAAAGTACAATGATCTTATTTATCTTGATTTAATTAATACTTCTTAGTATCACAGTTCATTATTACATGGATTCAGGCAGACACATTACATTCCCCAAAACATAACTCGGCATACTAATGACCTGCTGCAGCACTGGCTCTTACTAAGGGGAGCTTTTAGAAATGACATTCCCCACTCCTTACTACCACTCCCCACAACCTGTCCCATGGCTGCTGTTTTTGAGCCAAACCTCCCCGAATGTAGTATTTTTCACACTTTATGGTTGTACGCTATTTTCATTTGTGGAAGGCAGAAGAAGGAGAGTGAAAAGGAGAAAGAAGAAAGAAGGAGAGAATAGAATTTTCAGAAGATAAAAGACAAGCTCCATCTTTTTGTACTGTGATATAAATCTCAGTACAACTAAGATTTTTTGAATCCGAAGCAGTATCAATTTTGTGACCGATTTTACTCGTTAAATTATATTTTTTTCTGCTCCTATTATCAATTTTGCCCAAATGATTAGATTTGCTTTGAAGTTAATGCAATTTGGTTTTAAAAATAGCCAAAGCAAGCAGAAAGCTTTAAAAATATCTAAATATTCTTCTCATTTTTTCTGAATTATCTTACCTTGCCTTTGTTTTTTTTTTGTCATCTCCCTTTTTTACCATCCGATTCTGTTCTCAAGAAAATTAATCTACTTCTAGAATAATGGATTCTGTATTGCTGTTAATTCCAGAAATAAAAAAGAAAGTTTTACTAAAATTTAACATATATAAAGTGTCCTTTCATTTCCCCAGCTCTCCCTACAAGAAGGAATTAAGAAGGAGCCTCAAAAACCAACAGTCACACATCTACATTGAACACAGCTATACAATCCATTGAAAGAACATTTTGGTAGAAATTGGCATTTTGCATCTTGACTGATTTAACTGCCTAATGACAACTCTTACCACTTAAAATACAGTCTGGGGGAACAAATCCCTCCCACACCTGTGATTGCATATTATTCACTATGCTTTGGGTTGGCAGATTAAATAGAGGATGCCCAGTTAAACTTGAATTTCAGACAAAGAACAAGTAACTTTTTAGCATAAGTATGTCTAAAATATTATACTAAAAGTCAGTGTTTGTAATCTGAAATTCAAATTTAACTGGTGTCTTTTAGTTTGATTTGCAAAATCTGGCAATTCCCATTGTGCTTAAGGATGAAATAAAAATGCTTGCATGACCTGAAAGGTGAAGAGTACTTTCATAGTGCAAGGTTTTTGCAGAGTTTTCATCTGTAATTTGAATAAACTGTTGCTTGAAGTTTTAAACAAATTGTTTCTAGCTGAGGAGGCTTATCTTGACAACTAGCCACCTGTGGGTGTTTCTTCTGTTAATCTTAAATACTTTGGTGTTAAGAATTGTTATTTTGATGCCGTATCGATGTCTGTTGGCCTTAGTGGTAAAATTCAAATTTGCATTTTGATAGTACCAGGCCAGACATAGCTATAGTCATAGTAAAATGTTTTAAGATTACAAGACGTCTGGCTTTCTCAAAATATCTCCTTGACTCTTCTATCACTAGCAAAATGGTAATTTTGTTGGAAAGGGGAGGGATATGTCTCACTTCCCAAAGTCATGAATAGACACAAACCTCAGAAAAGTGCTGAAACTGGGAATTAGATGCCTATTCACTGCAGTTTTCATCTTTCCTCTTCCCAGAGTGTTGGCTTCAGTCTTTTCATTATAGACTCTTCTTGGCTCTTTGCTCCACAGATAAAACATTGGCACCCCAAAGTTCTGACTTTAAACATACGGATGCATGCCATCAGAACTTCATTTCAGTTCCAATTCTCTAAGAATAAAAACCATCATGCCCAACTTGGAACAGATGAACACCTTTGTGCCAATAAGCTATTATCAATGGGGCAGTATCATCTATTAGATGCCTATCCTAATGGTGGCTTACTCTTGAATGTGGAGTAGCATCTATGGAAAAGACAAGATATCAATGTGTAGGCTAGAAAGATAGCTCAATATGTACCCATTACAATGACCCAAGGGAGGTAAGTTTATAAGTAGAGAAAGATACAAGATAAATTCTAGGGCATAGGATGAGGTCAGGCTTGGGTAGGTTGAAGCTTATTGAGCACCTCAGGAAGAGGGTAGAGCAAGTATGGAGTAAAGAGAAAATCAAGGAAAACTTGGCCTTACCCCAGAAATCTTGGAGAGATCAACTATTTCAATGATTAGCAATGGTGATATTTTAAACTCCTCTTTTGCAGTGTTTTATTTTAATGCCAAACTGAAATCTGAATTTCGATGATGCATTTTATAATTTTCAGCCAAAAAAAAACCCCAAAAACCTCAAATATGTAGTAAATGAATATGAAAAAGACACTACGCAAAGTTCTGATTTATTTTTTTATTTTTTTTATTTTTTTACTGGCTGCATGGAGTTTATTTTCCGCTTGATGCCAGGTGCACAGTTCCAGGTGCTAGGAAAGCTAGCCAGTGCCGGGGCCGGTAGAGAGCTGGGCCCTCACTCCTTTTCGGTGTCTGCTGTGTTGATGCGAAGGTCTGCTTGCTGCAGCCGCCTGGTCTAGAGGGTGGGGAGTGGGAGGTGGGGAGGGGGCGGGGGGCGGGGGGCGGGGAGGGGCTCTGGTGGACTAGCGCCTCCACAGGCCTGGGCTGGTGGTAACCGCTCAGGTCAGGACCGGGGCCCAGCGCTGGCTGTGCTGGACTCGGGGCGTCCCGAGCCAGAACACCGGTGGTCATGCTGCTGGAGGCCTGGGGGGTCGGGGGTCGGGGGTTCCGGGTGCTCTGCGGACTCCAACACCGTGGCCATGAACGGGAGGGTGGACTTCCCGAAAAACAAGCTGGCCCACCAGTGACCCGGGTCAGCCTTGGGGAGACCTGGGGGGTGGGGAATGGCTTCCCCGGGGCACTCGATACTGCCGCAGGAGCTGTTGCTGAAAGTGGAATCCAGGCGGCGCCCGTAATAGTCATAGGTGGCCAGGAGCGAGCCGCTGGAGGGGATGGCCGCCATGCTCTGGCTTGCTGGCTGGTGGGACCTCCTGAAGTATGTTTTTAAAAGTGCATATGAGAGAGAGGTAATGTAAAGACTTTGTATTTTTCTAGATGTAAGTATTTGTTCATGGCAGTATTGGTTGGAAGAGTTTTGTTTGTTCAACACAACATTGATTTAATGATAGTTGTGTTTAACAATTTTTAAAAGAAAAGTTAGCGGTGACCTCATTAGTTTGTTTAGAAGTAGAGCACTCTGTTTCTTTCATTAAACTTTGATGGAGATTTTTGGTACTTCTAGATTAGCACTCATGTGAAGTTACAAATTAAAATCTTACTTTTGCTTTCTCCAATGTCTGACTAATTCTTAGAGGAGCTTTTTAGTAGTAATAGCCAAAGGCAACTATAGCACTTAAAGGAAAGGGATTGGATTGAATTTTTAAGGTGAACTGAGTCCAACTACTGTTGAAATAAATGTTAGGTTTGAAGAGGCAAACCAAGTGTATTTAATGCTAACCATGTTCCAGGCGTTATTCTAGGTACTTCATGAATAGTAACTTATTTATTCCTCAAAACAGTACTTTCAAGTAGCTGCTAATATCATTCTGATTTTTCAAATGATGAAACTGAGTCACAGAGAAGTTCAGAGATTTTTCCAAGGACACACATCCTACAGTGGTGGAGCCAGAGTTGAATTTCTGTGGTCTTTGGTCCTTATCACTGCTACATGCTCTCATGTAACTAAAACATTAACACAATGATTAATTCATAAACATAATATTTTCAAAAACGATAGCTAAATGTTAATATGGTTGTTCATGTTCCAAGATAATTATTAGGCTTATTTATTTTATTTTTTTCTCTTGTTATTTTTATTTCAATAGTTTTGGGGGTACAGGTGGATTTGGTTACATGGATGAGTTCTCTTGTGGTGATTTCTAAAATTTTAGTGCGTTCATCACCCGAGCAGTGTACACTGTACCCAATACGTAGTCTTTTATCCCTCACCCCCCTCCCAAACTCTCCCCCACCCTCAGATCCCCCAAATCCATTTGATTACTCTGTATGTCTTTGTGTCCTTAAGACTTATTTATTTTAAATGTTTGACGTATTCATATTTATGACACCTTTCCCCCTTCATGTTCTTTTACCTTTAAATAAATATTTATTACATTAAAACCAAGTATAGAACCCCCAGATTCCGTAACATAGAATAATCCTGCCTGAACATATTAAAAATTCATTCTTAAGAAATGTTGCAGGCCAGGCACGGTGGCTCATGCTTGTAATCCCAGCTCTTTGGGAGGCCAAGGAGGGCGGATCATGAGGTCAGGAGTTCCAGACCAGCCTGGCCAACACAAAGAAACCCTGTCTCTACTAAAAAGACAAAAATTAGCTGGGCATGCTGGCAGGTGCCTGTAATTCCAGCTACTTGGGAGTCTGAGGCAGGAGAATCTCTTGAACCCGGGAGGCGGAGGTTATAATGAGCAGAGATCGTGCCACTGCACCCCAGCCTGGGCAGCAGAGGTAGACTCCATCTCAAAAAAAAAAAAAAAACCACAAAGAAAGAAAGAAAAGAAATCATGAAAAATGTATAAAAATCTTAAAAGTTCTTACAATAATTTACAATAAACATAAGACTTAAATGAACATAAACTTAAACATTGGAGATACAGTATTATAGCAGGCCAATAACACTCATAAAAGCTGTTTTCTCTGTTCGATTTCTCCTTAATTAAAGGAAAGTGATATTTACAATAATAAAAGTATCTGATATAGGAATGGGAGATTCTTTTTAATATGAAAAATTATACTACCTGACACTGTTTCAAAAAGTAATGACTTAATAATGATAGAAAAAAATTCTGGTTATTAAAAATAACATAAAAGTGTTCTTTATTTTGGGAAGGGCTTCAAAATCATCAATTATATTTCATATTCACTCCAAGTTGTAAAAACTATCTTGGAATAAGTGTATCTGTATTATTACGTAATTTCCATAAATGGAAAACCACCTTTCCCCCTCCTCTAAGCTTTAATAAAACAGGCAAATATACATCTCAATAGCAGATTAAGGCTTTTTTTGTAGCTAAGCCTAATTAAAATGGCAACATTCCAATGCTTTCTTTACCAGGGAGCAAGGACATCTGCAAGGGATAAAAAGATAGCAAGCATTTTGATGCATTTGTTTCCAGTCTTTAAATGTGGCAACAGAAAACAGGGATTGATACTGGCTAAGCTACAAGCAACATTTGAGTTAAATGTTTTAAAAGAGTACAGGAAATCAAAGCAGTTAAATAAATTGTGATTTTAGGTTGTTGTTTTGCCTGCTATTTCTGCCTGTTTTCGTAGCATAGACTTCCCCAAATCGTGTCCCAGCACATTATAATTCCCTCTTGGAATTATTTTATACAAGAGAACTCTACAAGAAAGAAGCTGGTTCATCTTTAATTAATCCAACATTTCTCAAACTCACTGACCTTGGAATAACTTTTTTTTCTTTCTTTTCCAGCATCAACTACATGCACATTTGAGCACCGTTTGGGAAAGGCTGCTCTAGCATACTATCCCTTGCCATTTTAGAATATTGCCTTAGTCTGTTTGTGCTGCTATAACACAATGCCACAGACTGGGTAGTTTATAAATAACAGAAATGTATTCCTCACAGTTCTGGAGGCTGGGAAATCCAAGATGAAGGTTTGGTGTCTGGTGAGAGCCCAGTCCCTGCTTCCAGGATGGTGTTTTATAGCTGCATCGTCTGGAGGAAATGAACATGATGTTCTTACATGGCAGAAGAGCAGAAGAACAAGAGAAGTTAACTCTCTCTGAAATCTCTTTTATAAGGGCATTAATTCTTTTGTGAGGGTAGAACCCTCATGACTTAGTCACTTCCTCAAAATCCCCACCTCTCAATATTACCACGGTGAGGATTAAGTTTTATATTTTGGGTGACATTCACACTGTACTAAATATTATTACTAAACCTCCAATGTTTTCAATTCTTTTCTGTTTCCTGATATTATTTCACAGTGACCATACATATTCTACATATTAAAGTGCCAATCCAAATTACAAGATAGGAAAGCAGTGAAGGAGAAAATATAACTTTCACTGCCACTTAGACGAAATCTTAAGGCATTTATTAAAAACTGCTTCTTTATGTTACACTGATATGTATAAATTCCCTTTTCCACTTCTCCGGTAATTGACTGAAAACATTTTGTGGCACAAGACTATGCTACATTCAGATTCATTCATAACTGTCTTAATACCTAGCAGTGTACCTAGAATACAGGAATAAACCAATAAATATTTACTGAATCAAATTAAAGAGCTTAGATTTCCTCAGCTTATTAATTTTCATTCTATGCCTCTTAAACCCTTGGAATTAGATCAGCTGAAAATTGACTCTGACTTTTTTTAAAAAAGATTACTTTGTGTTCATGGTGGAATTTAGCAACAGGTGAATTAATAGTGAATTTCAAGTATACAAATGAGATAGCCAGGACACTTATGTCGATCATTTTTAAAATTCTTATATTGCTTCATACACATACTAGAACTGAGAATTCTAACAGTACTTTTTCTGAGGCTTTTGTTTATTTGTATATTTTATTTTACAAAGGATGAAAATTTTCTTTTCCAAAAGTCCAAATGAACTTGATGCATATTTTCTTTTAATTTCATCATTTTAAAAATCCCAAGGATTTTAAAACTATGAGAGAAAGATATGAAAACACTGCCAGGGGTATTTTCCTTGCAAGCAAATATTTCAGATGAATAAACTTCACTTAGTAGAAATATTTCAAAGCATCAGTTTTTCTCAGGTTACATTTTTCACCTGTCATGTGGCACAAGATGAACAGATAGAAGGTTACAAGAGCCAGATTTGGAAAAGGCTTTCTTTCACAAAGGCTTTCTTTCACAAATAGCATCGCTTGTGCCCCCAGCTAGTTAAATTCTGTCCTGACAAGCAGATAATGAATATGTTTCTGTAATGCAGTGACTTTCCTTTATTTGCAGAAACTTTTATTCCACACACCATTCCATGAAAATAAAAATAAAACTCAGCTTTATTCCATAAAATAATATTCTAAAATTTATTATCTAATATTTATCAGCACTTGAGTTTTTTAAACACATCTTTAACAGTTATAATAGTCTGGCATTTTCTGCATAAATGTGACTTCAAATCAGTTTGGCAGGACAAAAATTCTAAGCTTCAATTACATACTGCAAGTGAAAAATACATATCTATTAATCTATAATAAAGTGTTTCAAGCATCTGCTAGGTTATTAGTAGCAACACTTTTAAAATTTGCAAATATTTCATTTCAGATAAAAAAATTTGTCATGATTTTTTCTTGTACAATACAAGAAATACAGTACAAGTAAAAACAATATTTAAGCAAATACAATATTTAAGCAATATTTAAGCAAATATTTTTATTATTTTGACTTTCAGGTACAATTTTATTTATTTGACATATAAAATTACAGTGCATTAGAATTTTTTGCATTGACATTATGTACCGAAGTATAATGATTAGCTTTCGTTTAAGGAAACAAAATTTGCTCTAGGTATGTCAAGCAGAAAGGAATTTAATATAGAGGGTTGGGGTTGTAAATATGAACTAGAAACTGTCTGCCCTTTTTCCTGCTTTAAAAGATATTAGCAATGGCAGTGATGGTCACCTGTGGAAGGATGTTATCTTGAAGCAGGGAGTCAATGTAGTCAGGTGACAACCTGTAATGACAACTTGCACAGGCTTTACATAAGGACAGCCTGTTGGAACAGGATGGCAGGGACATCCCAGAAGCCATCAATGCAAGTCTGTGAGAATTTGATACGTTGGAGCAAGGCAGTAAGTACATGCAGTCTGGCAGGGATGGTGATTAGTGACATTGAGGAAATTGGGCAAATAAATAAATGAAGTATGGAAACAGATTTCTCACTGAAGGAGAAGGAAGGTACAAATATGGACATAAGGGAAGTTGGAATAAACCTATGGTGTTAGACTGAAATTGGCGGTACTGGCATAAACTCAAGGTTTTCAGATAGATAGATAGATGATAGATAGATCATAGATGACAGATATGTAAAAATATAGTTATAAAGATGTATGTATGTGTGTGAATATGTGTGTAGTTGTATATCCATATTCATTCATACATATATTTTCTCACTCTGTTAATAGAAAGTTCTAGATGTAGCAACACCCCAGTAGCAATGAACTCTCCTGGCATGCAAAGCTTGGTTTCTAAGTACAGTACAACTCTTCATTACAATAAAGTGGAGCTTCTGGGCAAATGGCAGAGTCCAGGACTGAATTTGGAAAAAACAAAACAAAACAACAACAAAAAATATGTTCCTGGAAGTAATAAAGTATGTAAATAAGTAATGCAACATTCAAAGAAAGAATAAAAGCATTTTGTAGGTCACATGAAAAGGGACAAAGAAAACCTGCTTGAAGTGACTCCCACTGGCCAAACCCAAGAAACTTAAGCATCAAAATGAATATAAATAGTCACAGATACTAATCCATAGAATGACATAGAAATCCCTGAATCCATATGGATAAATAAGTATGAAAAAGAAAAACCTGCCCTTCCATCAATGCCAACCAGTAAATGTGAAAGAAATGACTGAATTTAAAAAAAAATTCACCATTTTGCAATTATCACAGTACTAATTCAGACAAGAAATATCAATGAGTACTAAAACTGTTGGGTGAAAGTGGAATGAGAGAAGAAATATTAATACAATGTCAAAATTTCCACAGAAAACACTTTGTATCTACAAAGTAAACAAAACCAAAGAAAACAAAACTTAACTGTGGAGAAACCTGTTATTCACAGTCTTAATCTTGTCATCGAAATTTAAACCACTACTACTGAGACAAATCAACATTGTGTGCTACCAGATAGAACATAATGAGAAGAACTGCATTACTTCTGTGCTATTCCTGCCCAAAATGTATAGCCCAGTTCTAATCATGACAAAATATCAGACAAATCCAATTGAGAAACATTCTACAAAATTGTTGACTTGTAATCTTCAAACACATCAGGGTCATGGAAATGAAAGACTGAAGCCCTGCTTTAGGTAGAAAGAGACTAGGAAGACAATTAGATGCAATGCATGATTCGTATACCATAAAAGACATTAGTGGGGATATGGGTAAAGCTTAAGTGGTATCTCCAGGTGAAGACTATGTGGGGCTTTGCTCTATTATTTCTGGAAGTTTGGAACCATTTCAAAATAACAATTTAAAACAAAAAGCACTAGAATGACGATGACTAAAGAGTCAGGTGAAAATGCTGATAATTTTCAAATTGCAACTGGCATTCTGAGAGTTGGAAAGCTGCAGAAGTTTCATAAACTTGCCAGTGACAATCCAGAAATTAGGCAGGTGATTCAAAACTAAACACACACAGGCTGTTGCAAAATTTCACATGTTAAAGACACACATCTGTCAGCTGTTGCCAGAGAAGAAGTCATACGGTTTTTGATTCTGTGCTTCCTTCCAAATCTCTTGTTATTCTCATTTGAGGAACAAACCTGCAATACTGCTGGTAGGAGCTTTTGGGAAATTCCCGAAAGTTCCCAGACCTCAACCCTCTGGTGTGTCTAGAAGTGGATGCTGCCAATAGACAATCTGGTGCACAAAGCATTACAGATCAATTTGGTTAACAGAAAGTTAACTGCTTTTTGTTATTCATTAATAAACAGGGTTGGCCAGACGCGGTGGCTTACGCCTGTAATCCCAGCACTTTGGGAGACCGAGGTAGGCAGATCACAAGGTCAGGAGATGGAGACCATCCTGGCTAACACGGTAAAATCCCATCTCTACTAAAAATAAAAATAAATAAAATAAAATAAAATAAAAGATTAGCCGGGCATGGTAGCGGGCTCCTGTAGTTCCAGCTACTCGGAGGCTGAGGCAGAAGAATGGCGTGAACCCAGGAGCTGGAGCTTACAGTGAGCCGAGATCGCATCACTGCACTCCAGTCTGGGTGACAGAGCAAGACTCGGTCTCAAAAATAAATAATAAAATAAAATGAACGAGTTGCAGTTTGAAGGTAAACCCTTTCACTTTTTAACCAAATTTGCACATTCATTTATTTGTTCAGTAAGTATTAATTTTGTGCACCTAGTAAGTGGCAGGCACAATTATAGGTGCTAGGGATTCAATGGGAAACATGTCAGAGAAGGTTTTGGCCCTTTTCCAGTTTGAAGCTCTTATTGGGCCTAGAGAGACAGTAAGCAAGTTAGTGAAAAAGAAAACATTCAATCCAGACAGGTACTATGAATCAACTAAATATGGTCATGTGACAGAATACCTGAGAATGGGGGAGTACTTTATGTAGAAAAGTGAGAATGAGCTACTCATAGGAGGCATTGGAGGAACAGCATTCTGGGCAGATGGAGCTGTAAATCCAAGAGCCCAGAAGTGAGGAGGGTGCAGAGGCAGATGTAAAGAAAGGTGTCAGGCTAAGGAGTTTGTGCAATGATAAAGTAATCAAGCAGAGCAGTAACGTGATATGATCTATGTTTTAAAACTATACTTCGGGCAACTTGGTAGACAAGGAAGCATGGGGGTTAGGGCAAAAGTACAAGCAGGGAAGAAAAACTAGGGGGTTATTTTATAAGACTCAATTAAAAAATGATGATAAACTCTAGAGATACAAGACATAAAGAGATGGAAGTATGTTTTGGAGGCAGAACTGGCAGGACACTCCTTTTTATTCTAGGTTATGTATATAATGTTGTTTTGTTGGTCGGTTTGGTAACTCAGAAAACACAGTGTGTTTCATCAAGGATGAAACTCCTACACAGGACAATTAAATGTTAAGGTTAACGTAATAAACATTTGTTTTGGCTACACAGAATCCTGTCATCATCTTTTAGTAACAGAAATCAATTTTACTTCACTTTGGTTTCCATGACTTTACTTTCACTTCCCCATAACAGACAGCCCTTGTGCAACCATCAATCACATTAATTCTACCTCCTCCACCCTGTTTCACCCTCACCAGTGGGTGAGCACTTGATCCAATCTATTCCATCCAGACTTTCCTCTCCCCAGAGGTATGGTAACTCTAGACCTTTCTCTGGCCAGGTATATCACATTTTCGTTGAATGTAGGAGTTGTTCAGTGTAGTGTCCTTCCAATAAATTCCTTCTATGTCTTTTCATCTAGACTCAATTTCTGTTGCTTATAACCAGTCCTAACTGACACAGTGATTTTCCTGACACTTAGATATATTTACTTTGGAGTGTAGCAAAACATTCAAAGCAATTGTCAATTTAAAAAGGCATCATAAGACAGGACATAGTGGCTCACACCTGGAATCCTAGCACTTTAGGAGGCATAGGCAGGAGGATCTCTTGAGGCCAGGAGTTCAAGATCAGCCTAGGCAACATAGGGAGACTCTGTTTCTACTAAAAAAAGAAATTTTTTAAAGAAAGGCAACATAGAAAAATAAGGAGGTATTTAGCTATAATTTCCTATTACTAAAACGCATGTAGAAAAGCAAAACAGAGACTTCACCTAACTTTACGTTTAAAAATAAAACTAACCCACATATGTCTAAAACACATGCAAATATGCGCGCACACACACACAATAATAATAATAATAATAATAAAGGTAGATTTTATGAGCAGCAACAACTCTTTGTTCTATCTCCACCTCCGTGCTAGTCCCTGGAAGTAACATCTTTTAATCATTTTGTTTTTTATACTTTTCATTGTATTCTTATTTTTACGTAAGTTACTAATTTTACTCTTCCTGTTTTTTTAATTGTAAATATTATTATCACATTCCTATTATGACATGTAAAGACTTAGACTCTTTGCATCAGCATTTTAAATTTTCACTTCATTTTAAAGATACACACTTATATCCTTTTTTCTTATCTCATAAACTGAAGAGAAAATATCTGATCTCCCACAATACAAAAATGAGGATTTTATTTTCCGTAAATTTTCTTTCAGCTCTTAGTATGTGGCATCTGACGTACTTTTACATTTTTAAGTTTGATACATTTTATATTTAATTCAGCAACTTTACAGTTATTGCATTTCGCCCATTGAATTTAAATGTTGAAAATTAATATAGAGAATTTTCATTATTATCACTCTCTCTCCCTTCCTTCCTTTCTACATTCCACAAGCTCTTAAACAGCATTTTTCTCCTAGTTAACACTGTTCTAGGAGTTGAGGCACAGTGGTAAATTCTGTCCATTACACAGAGAGATGATATGCATTATATATCTTATGCAATATTTTTATTTTCCTGGAAATGCTAATCCTTTTAAACCCACTCACACCAACATAAGCTTTTTTTTTTTTTTTTTCTTTTTCTTTCTTTTTTAAATTCTCTGCTTACCATGTTCTTAATTGTGCAAAGTATTAGTTTACTAACTTCCCCTCTTCTCTCAGCCCTACTATTTCTCCGTGGAGACCCTCCTTCTGAAGCCTCCACATTTTGGTTCCAAGCTGGAACCGTCAGACATCTATCATCCTGGAGCAACCCTTCATAAATGTGCTGATTAGATCTGCCTCTAACCGGACCCCATGACTTCATTCTTTACTTAATCCCTTTTCATGCTGTGGCATATTTTCAATAAACTTTCTAAGATAATATGCAGGAAACACAGCAGTGTCTAGAAAGTCTTTCTTTTGTCCTTATATGTGATTTGATGATTTAGTTCAATATAGGATATCTAGTCTAAAATTATTTGTCCTCATAATTTTAAAGGCATTTCTCTGTTATTTTCTAGCATTTAATATTGCTGATAATGTCTGATGTCAGTCTGATTTTGCTCTTTTTGTAAGATAAAGAAAGATTTTATCTCCTTCCTTCTTCCTTCCTTCCTGTATTTCTTCCTTTCTTCCCTTCTTCTTTCCTTTTTTGTTCATCTCCTTCCCTTCTTTCTTTCTCTCTTTCTGGAAATGTTTGAGGTTTCTCTTTATTTTTAGTGTCTTAAAATTTTACAATGATTTATTTGTTTTTTAAAATTTGTAGTTCACTATTTGTTTGTTATTATATTTTTCCTGTGGTCAGCATTCTCTGGGACCTTTCCATTCTGGGATAATTTCATTGAATATTTATATGATAATTGAATGCCATCTATTGATTTTTTTTTTTTCAAATTCTAGAATTTTTAATACTTGGATAATGGGCTTAGTGGATAGAATATCCACATCTCTGTATGTTTTACTTTTTTATCTTCTTATTCTAATATTTAATTTATTTCTCTGACAATCAGAAAGCCTGTGTCTGCAATCAGGGACTGACGGACTTCCACTGCCTCATAAGGGCTGCACAGGGAAAGAGAGGGTACCTGAACAAATGTGAAAGTCTTTAAGGAAGGAGGAATGGAAACATGAATACTAAAAAGGCAACCAAACTATCCATTATACTTGTAATCTATTTCTATCAACCAGTCAGTTCATGACAACATATTCAAGTTGCTGTGCCATAGAAGGTGTTTGATAGACTCCAGTAAATAAACCATTATAATGGAGATATTTATGCTAAGATGATGAGCCTGGTGAGAGAGGCAGGGTCCAGATAAAGGAGAGTCTTACAAGCCATCATAAGGAATTTGGACATTAGTTTTATGCATCAGAAATTGTTAAAGGGTTTTATGTAGAAGAGTCACTTAATATCACCTTTAAATAATATCTCCTGGGGACAGCTGTTTGGTGGCTGGACTTACAGAGAGCAGGGCTACAGTCAGAGAAGCCATTTAGGATGCTCTTTGTATGGCTTCCCGTCAGAATTCTGAAATTTTTAATCCCTTTGCATCTGTTATTCTGATTATTGTTTTTGAATGTCAATTGCCAAAATATAAGCTTAGATGAGGTGAATTCTCTCAAGTCTATTGTTAAACAACTACAGGCATCCTTTTCATAGCTTGTTTTCTCATCACAGATATGCTAAAAATCACATCACTGCCATCTAATTTACTTTGAGGAATGTTTTAGGAATTATATCCTCTCCCGTACCCTTTGCTTCTATTTCATGGGACATAGGCTGTTATTTAATTAATGTTTAAATCTACAATATGATTAGTTCACACACAGTATATGATACTTGTTTATTCTACTGTTTATCAATTTTTTGTCAAAGTTCTTTGCAAATTGATTTACACTTCTAAATTCAGGGTTTTTGTTTGCAAAGTATCTATAATGTGGTAGTTAAATATAGCTTTTAATAACAGAAAATTCAAAAGCAAATCTAAACTAACATAAGTATGTCTACCTAAAATTATGAAAGTTTTTTTTTTAACTTTTGCTCTGAACTTTACCCATTTTGCCTAATCCTGATTATTTTTTAAAGTACATCTGCTAAGAATTCTGCAGTATTTCTACAAGCTGGCATTTTGATATTTGAAAGGATTATTTGAAATTTAGATTTGGCATCTGTCAGAAAAAAAAAAAAAAAAAAAACCACTGTCATCCTATTGGATGTTATAATATAGCAGGTAATGATTGCTGAAATTTAACCAATCACACAGAATGACAGGGGAAAAACACCCAGACAAGAATTTTATGTCAAAACCATGGAGGAAAAAGCAAAAAAGCTGCAAATTAATGCCGTCCTAGTATAATAGATTTTATTCTGATTAGCCTATGCAAAGTTGATGGTGCCAAATAATCCACAAACAGAGTCAATATAATATTGTTTTGTAAAGTCCTGTCAGAAACTTTTACACTGTACCCAGTATTGTGATCCTCAGTTCGAGGGCCTGTCTGACAGTCTAGGACACAGAGAGCTGTCAACTCAGGAGCCGGCCCAAGATGATTGTTAAGGGGATTTGGTACTCCTTCTATTTGCCTAATAGGGAGCCTTGCGCTCAGCATTTCCTGAAGCAAAAGAAGACAGATGAAATCTCTGGGCACTTCATTGCTGCTGCCTCTCAAAGATTTCCTGTCAAAACGGGCCTATAAGGGGAGAAAGGTTTTCAATAACATTTTTTTTTTTTTTTTTTTTTTTTACCTGGCAGGATTTCCAGCCTTGCTATGAAAAGAGTTTGAAGGTTCTGTCTTTGTTAAAGGCGGGGAGGGGCCAGAAGAGGAAGAGGAAGAAAAAGAACAAGAATAAGAAAAAAAAAAAAAAAAATGCTGTCAAACTACCAGATCTAGTTGTGTTTAAAAATAAAAAAAGCAATAGAGGAATATGGCTCATATTACCAGAGCACACACAGAAAAAACAGCTTTGATTGACGCTTTATTCATATTTTCTATAGGCTGGTTTATTCCGCCCCCGCCCCACTCCACCCCACTTCAAATGGAGAAAGTGACCCTGATGGTCTCGGGAAAAGCATGTTTGTTGTAAACTATTTTCAGGACACTTTTAGTAGCTGATGTAGGAAAAGGGGAGCGCAGGTCTCATTCTCACCAAAGGGATGTTTGCCAATCTGCTTTTCTCCTTATTAATGCTTTCTTTATTCCTTCACTTCTGCTATCTTGTCAGCCAGCCAGCCAGCCCGCCAGGCCACAAATGCTAATAGCTTGTGAAAAGACAGAGCTTCTGTCCTCAACTGCCTTATATTCTGTGGGAGAGACCATTGTAGTGGGGGTAATTTCCTAAGTTTCTAGGAAAATATATTCACACTCAGATCCTTTCTACTACTGCCAAGCAAGTCAAGAACCACATCTGTTAGCTATCCATTCTTTGCCCCAGACAGGGGAACTGTTTTTGTCCGCTGTTTTGCCTGGTTAATGTGCAATCACAACTTTCTTTGTTTCTTCTCCCGTATTGTATCCGCCTGAATGGAACAAAGGCAGAAGAACCTGAACAAAATAAAGGAAAAAGCTGATGAAATAAGTATAATAAGGAGTGAACTCAAAGTTTTCCCAAACTGTGATTCCCAGCATGGCTTTTGGTGCTAATTTGTTCAAGACATCTTTGGTCTTTTTAAAACCGTGATGCTATTAGTAAAGCAAGAACTGATAGCTGACACAGAACAATGAAAACAAGACAAACAAACAGTAAAATCTCAACTGTCTGTGGGTGTTTAACATAGGAGCACACAGGTCAGAAACCCCAAGGATAATATAGAACCGAACAATTGATTTTTGTAATGAAGAGCCTCAAGTCATTAAGAAAATATTAAATCATGTTGGCCATAGGTTTTTGCTATGATACCAAAACATGCTGTATATTTAAGAGCGTTTTAATCAAAATATATATGTAGTGAAAATGGGAATATAAACAGTGCCTGTGTTATCTGGGAAGTTTACTTAGGGAAGAAACTTCATTCCACCAAATAAATTGGATAAATGAGCTGCTATTATATGTTGTAATAAGCCATCTTCCATTGAAGTAGCTTTATTTCATAATATTATGTTAGATTTCTTTTTCTGCAGTGAAGTTTTAGAAATTTATAGGTCAAATTCCTATAACGTTAATGTTAGTGTGAGTTAACACAATAGATAACAAAAAGAAAAAGTTTCTCTAAAAAAGCAGCCACAGTTATGGTAGAAGACTAATTGGCAGCCTGTAGGCAATGTAAAGGCTTTTTTTAATGGGGAGTTCCCAGGTGGAGGGAGCTACCTCTTAGAAGAGCAGCAGATCTCAACAAAGGATTTCTTTTTTTCCAGAGAAAGAGGTGAAGATGTGAAGCAAGGAAGGTCATAAAGTACATGGTCATGAGTTAAGGATAAAAGAATATCATGGAATGTTTCTGGCAGTGCAGGGACATGAATGAAAATATGAGATGATTAAATTATGTATAGATGTGTGAATAAGCATGTATGTTTTATTGTTTAGAAAAGACTGGGGTCATGGTGAAATCATTTGCACAAACTCCAGACCAACTCTTTTGATAACAAATCACTACTGTAATGTCTGTGTAGAACAATATCTCGCCAAGCATTAGCAGTAAAATACCTTTTATTATTATCTGTTGAAACCAAACGGTACCATTAAAAAAAAAAAAAAATGTAACCCAAAATAATACTAGACAGTCTCTGGAAGTAGTAATAGGATTTGAGAGCTGAGAAAAAAAAAAAAAAAACTATAAAAAAGAGTGAACAGTCAATAATATACAGTAAGCTGAATTCCCAGACAACAGCATACTCAGACAGTGTTCTAAGAAGTGACACTAAGTTCTCTACAAAGGTGGAATAGCGTGGAAATCAAAGACAAACTCAGATCATTAGAAACAGACAAATAAAGGTATTGAGGATAATCACAGGAGAGATTCTGAATAAGCTGGGATCCTGATGAACATCTTTTTTGGTTATTGATTTTTCATTTTTATAAGAAAGATGATCTAATGGATATAAATTTTCTTTAATTCTAATTACTACTTGAGCTACCTTTGGCATTCCTCATGATGTGTTATCAACCTAAGATTGGCTAACATGCTTACATGAAACAACACAAAAGTTAGTGTAGTATCCATGTTAAATCAATAGATCAGAGAGGTAGAATGTCAATTCTTTGATGCAACTGGATCCCTTAATTCTGAGTGCAAAAATAATCATTGGAGAGTCTGTGATATGTAGATATCTGTATCTATATCTGCATATAGATATAGATAGATTCTGCTCATTTGTCTGTTGGAATTATAAGTATAGGAACAAAATCTGTGAAAATGAATCAATGAAGATTTTGCAAATAGGACTGAATAAATAAAAAATTAAAAATCTCTGGTTTCAATTCAATGGAGATTTTTTTTCCTTCCACAACTAATAGCTCAAATGTTACAAACAAAAGCAAGAGACAGATTTGGCTCTGCCCCTACCTGTTGGTGCCCTATTCTGCCACCCACTGCTATTCCTAGAATTAATGAAATATCAAAACCAGGCTAGTGGAAGTGCTGCTAATTTGGCGTGTAATGAAACAAAAGAATCTAAAACGCATATCCGTCTACTTTTATACGAAGAGAAGACGTTAAAAAAAAAAAAAAGAACAAATTACACTTCGTATCAAGGGATATGAAACAATTACAGGAGGAGGAAGGTGGAGGATGTAGGACTCAATGGACCCTTTAATGAATAGTAGCAAAATATCCACCCAAACAAATGACATTCTTCATACCTTAAGGATAGAAAATAGCCAGCATTTCATTCAAACTTTTATGAAAGGATCTTTATAGATTTTCCCCCCACTGACTTAATATCAACTTTTGGAATTAATCGGCTTTCATCAGGGGATGAGGACATGCATCACAACAGCTTTTATATTTTTCCAATCGTCACTTCATCTGGGATTGAGTTCATCCTAGGGAGTTTCCACATTCATCTGACATCAATTATGCCAGCTCCTGCTGATATTCAATTCATGTCATAATAATTAACTTGTATCTATTATAACCATGTCTCATAATTAATGTTTTATTTTTCAAAACTTTTTCTCATGCACATATTTTAAGATATAGCAATCTTAACACTGTTGAAATGTTCTGCTATTTTCATTGTTCATAGCCATAGTAAGACCGACTCTCTCTTTCAAATTTAAATGGTCATGCACATTAGCTCTTTGTTCGTATTTTTGGTATTAATGATGAGGAAAATAATAGTGGAAACTGAATTTCCGCAAACTGGACTAAATTGCCTTAAACTTAAAAAATCAAATAATTATTTCTATTACTGTCCCGTATTTTCTCTGAAAAAATGTAAATCTTGCACCATAATCTCTTTATCCTCTTCAGTTTTGAAGAATTTCAAAGATAGATGTTTGGTCAATAAATAATTCATAACAAGGTCATGCAAACCAAATAGAAAAAGGACTTTGTAGCACTTTTAAGGTACATATTTACCACAACAATGGTATGGAACTAGTTTGACACAAAATTTGAGAAATTCAGAATTTGAATCAGATTCTACAACCTTTGGAAGAAGGAAATTATATATCTAAAACCTTGAACAAGCTTATAACACTCACAAAATTCTCTCATCAATTTCATTAATCTTCTGAGATACAAAATAAAAATTTAAGCAAGATATTGAAAAGGATAAGGCTCCTTCTGCTGTGATTTGGATGGATGATTGGCAGTAAACTTAATAATTGCCCATGAGCTGAAAACTTGAAAGAATTTTCCATTACATATGGATAACTTTATTTGATCTAAGGATAACTGAAAACTGCAAGTGGACCTTTATGAACAAAAATTGTAACTCGAAGGAAGAATGTCTTTTGTATTCTAAACATGTTTTTTACAATATCCACTGGAGTCACAGACATGCTAAAATGGCTATTCTCTGTGAAAGACTAAGGTTGGTTTCTTCTCTTACCTGTTTTAAGATATGTAATTAGGTTAATATATTTTTACAAGTCAAATAATATATTTAATTCCCCCAGTTCTAAAATACCTCCATTATACTTTTTATATACTAAGAAGTTGCTTTATCAAAAGATAAACTTATTGTATCTTGTAGTCGATATTCCTTATAAAAGTATAGAGAAAATTATAGAAGCAATTGAAATATTTTGGGAAACACCCCCCCCAAAACTGTAATGAGGTTTCTCAGAGACCAAATAACATATTAATTCTGATGTTTTATATTTATGTACCATTTTGCCTTTTAGATAGATAGTATTTTGGGATGTATTATCTTACAGAAATACAGGATATACTATAACATAGAAATTTTAAAAATAGGAGTTAGAATAGGGAAAATGATTGTCTAAAGTTTCATATCTACAACATAGTAAGTCAGGATCTCAAATCCAGGCCATCCCACTCTAAAACTATGCCACTGTGATCATTTTGAGGGTGTAGAATATAAACACATGTTGTCCAATGACAAATGGTATGGGAACAAAAACCTTCATGAGTTCAGGAGTATCTTAGTTTACGGTTCTCAATTGCTGGAAAGAATTAATTCTGGTTAGTTTCTTGAATATCTGACTAAAATATTAGAATCACTCTATTATTCTTTGTTACAGCCACCTTTCTGTGCTGCTGTTTCTACTGATTCTTTATTCCCATCTACCAGGGATTCTGAGGAGTCCAGTGGGTACGGAATGAGGGGAACCCACCAAATTTTTAGTTTCATCCTTTTCTCCAAGTAGATGAGATATTACTAGGGGTGTTCCCAGAACCAAACCAATCACTTAGACAATGTCAAACTATGAAACCCACAGTGAAGATATGACACTGGTATGTCTGAGTCGACTCCAGTTGAAAATCACGCCTTGAAAATGCAACCCGAGACTACAGGCACCTAATGACACCAATTGGTATTCACGCAGGAGTACAGACTGTTACATATGCTCACTGCAAGTTTTGCTTCGGGGAAAATGGAGAACCATTTAAGTGACTCCTTCTGTGCATTGAACTGTCAACTTACAGAAATGCCATACTAATCTTAGGGAAACTCTCTGCAAAGCTCAGTTGAGTGGTGAGTGAATGTAAATGTCCCAACTTATTAAATATCTACTTCATCAAACCTGGCAACCAGGGGGCGATTGATTTTGCACTCAGCTCACCCACACACCCTTATTTATTATATATTATTTTAGAAGACCTTGTTCCTCTCCTGTATATGTGAAATATTTTTCTCCTTCTTAGATATATAATAAAATACACTATTTTAGACACAGCTTTTTTTTTGTCATGAGTAGTAGAATTTCAGCTGCACAAATCATCTTTTTAAAAAGATATCTGAATTATCTTACTTAGACTTATGTAATATAATAGATTTACATTTATTTTATATTTTAAAGCTCTACCTCCAATAAGCTTTACACAACAGAACCTAGACACGGTGACAAGTGGAGCAGCAATCAAAAGATAGCTTCTACAGTTGTAAAAGCAACCCTAACCACTGACCCATGATCTTCAACCATAAAAGTGAGAAACAAAACAGAGGTTCAATAGCATTTGTAGAAACTGTAAAATAAAGCCAAAAAACCCCAATAACAACAGAAACAACATTTAACCCTGCTCTTGATAACATATGTGTAACCTGATTTATAAAAAAAAAAAAAAAATTGTTTTAAGAAAGTCTACATTTTAAATTTTGGAAACTTGACATTTTTCCCTCTGCCTGAAAAATGAATGGGGGTGGGGAGTGGGGAAGAAAGAAAGAATGCATTTGCCAGGTGGGTTTTCCAAGTCCTGATTATTAAACAGTAATTTTCATCAGATTTTAAATGCTCTCGTCCATAGCAAAACTGTAGAAGGATGATACAGCTAAATCACTGCTGATAAACAATTAGTTGAGTCTGCTGTCTCAAGCCAAGATTGGCAGCGTCTGCTGCTCTCGTAATCAAATTCCTCAGCATTCAATACAGCAGGACTGAGTTTCCTAGTTAATGCTATAAAGCAACACTGAATAAATACAAATGGCTTAATCTTCTTTTGCAGTCATATCCTCCCACGCTGGTGTACGTAATTAGAAAAATACTACATCTCATGTACTGAATAGTGAATACAGCAGATTGTTAATCATTATATTTACATGGCTTATATAAAAAGTATTTAAATTCATGAGTACTATAAGATTTCTTTTAAAGAATAGTAATACATATACAAAAATGTGTATTGTCATCTCTGTAGCTTATTGATGTGTTTATAGTACTTCCTTTAAAAATTGTTGCATAACAAAAATTCAGGTGCCAAATATTGACAAAACAAAATATTGAAAAAAAGTGTATATATATTTTTGTTTATATCTATATCCATCTCTATACATACATATAACACAAACACACATATATATATAAAACAAACAAATTTGATGGAGTTTGCAAATTCCAAGGAAAAGACACATTCACACACACATGAAAATATAATCCCACATTCAAATAAAATGTGACATATTAAAATGTATCATAAATGTATTTCTAGTGAAGCCTATTTTATAAAATGTATTGTGTACTATATTTTATCTGTATTTTACACCAATGTAATATTGATTTCCTACAAAAACACATTAAATAAGAGATTTATGAGAAAGGTAGCAAATCTCTTTCGGCCAATAAACCGTAACTCTTTTGTGTCTGCTTTATGAACAGGCACAAAAATGGTAATGCTTCACGTATTTCAATAATTTATCCAAAATTTACAAATGTTTGTCATTTAAAAATAATTAAGAGAATAAGAAATGGGTGATTAATAAGGAAATAATAAGTATTTGTTTAACTCTCTAACACCCTTACAAACAACAAAAGCATCTATGTATATTTATATACATCTAAGTACATATAAAGGCATGGGTATTTGCACTGTCAAAGGTGAGTTTACAAATAATAAATAAAGGAGGAAATTAATAGGCAAAGAATGTGGCTTTTGAAATAAAATAGGTTTTTGAGACATATCAAGCAACAGCGATTACTTAAAAAATACAAAACAGAGCAGCTTGAATCTGATTGAAGTGGTTACACACTGTGCGAGCAAAAGGATGCAAGAGTCTCGAAGAAGTCTAGGCAGAGTACAGGGAAAGCACGAATGAGCAACACAGAGAAACTGCTCTCGTTTTATCTCTATAACCTCCACCCTCCCTTTTACCTTCCAAAGTTGTAACCCTGAACTTGGGACAAGAATCAGGTGATTTCTGTTGAAGCTGCCCTTCCTTCCCCTAATCTATTATTTCACATAATTAACTGTCTGACTTACTTGTCCTCTGATTTTATCTGAGGAGCTGGCAAATTTCACTAATTCCTGCAGTTACCACATATCAATGTTAAAGATGTATTTAATTCCCAAGATGGAAAGCAAACACTCAGAGTATGCATAAGAAAGACGGAAATACTGGAAAGCTAATAACACTTGCCACTCTTGTAGCACCTTTCAGCCAATGCTTTTGAGGCCCTTACAAAGCAAAGGCTTATCCTTCTCATTTTGCTGAAACTGAAATGCAGAAAGGTTAAGTGATTTGTTTATTTATTTATTTGTGATTTATTTATTCTGCCCTAACAAGTCAGTAATGAGCTGGGAATAGGAGACAAAATGTCTGATGCTTTATTCCCTTTCAGACCACTCACCTTGCTCACGGTGGAAGCTGATGACATTTACTTTTATAAGTCAGGAACCATCATTATTAAACTGACATGCCTACACTATGCTTAGAAATAGTCAGAAAAGTCAAGGGCCATTGCTTTGGAGCTCAGAGTTCAGAGCAAAGTTACTTTGAACAATTATAACTTAAAGAAATAGGGAGTTAACTGAGACATTTATTCAATGAGTCCCTGGTGTGATGTCACAAATCCTGCTAACATTTATTGTAAACCATGTGACAGGTACTGTCCTCAGTGCATTGAGTTCATAAAATCAATTAAGCCACATAATAATCTTAGCTGTAGGTACCACTGTTATTCAGTTTTCCAGAAAAGAAAATGGAGGAATAGAAAAGTATTTTGCCCAAATCACAAGTTGAGTAAAACTGGTGGGGCCAGAGATGCACAATGCATGGCACCTGACTTCAGAGCCTAATGATCTCTACTAAGCAACACTGCCTCTCTTTTGCATCCTTGCACCATGCCAAAAAAATTAGCAGCAGAAAGAGCGTTTAGTACAAATGAACAAAATGAAGTGCTGATGTAACTTTGGATTTGCTCATAAGCTGCTGAACTATATTATTTCTAATTATGAATATAACTTCATACCAATTTTTTTAAAAAAAGTAAAATCCAAGGTTTCCAATGCTTATGGGAGAAACAAAGATAAAAAGGATTTTTTAAAAGGGTAGTTTGAACTTCTAATTTATTGCAACATGGCTGTATCCTTTTTGCTTTGGAAACGGATGGTATAGGGAATATTTTGAAAGGAGTGTTCAACATGAATCCACATTTTGACTACAAGAGTGACTAAAGAAGTTATTAAGGTTATTTCACTCTTTCATTTTCAAAACAATTTTATTAGATATTATCCAGGTGTTGGATGTGTAAGGAGAATCTACAAAATATTAGCTTAAATTAATAATATTTATTCAAAGCTAAATATTAAAATTTTAAATAATATACTATGTGGTGTGGTGAAAAGAATACTGACCTAATCAGTCCAGACCTGGTTTCAAAGTCCGTCCCAACCAGAGACTAGTGTGACCTTGGGTAAGTTATGTAAACTTACTGACCTCTAATTTTCTCAGTTCTAGAATAATGATATTCCCACTATGCAAGGCTGTTGGGAGGATTAAATAGACCATCAACTCTGAAGAAATGACTTAAGTCTTTTTGTTCACCACTTCCCAATGTTCAGCCTACCATAATCGTTGGTTTATCATAGATGCTAAACACTTATTTGTTGAATAAATGAGAATACTTACAGTTCTAACATCATACCTGGTATGTTAGATGCTCAATACATGTTACAATTTTTTAACTTTAAAAAATTGTTAATGTTATTATTGTTAATAAGGTATATGCAACAACTGCTAAGGATCTGACAATGACAATACTTGGAAGCGGACAAGTTAGTTTGCCACAGTTTCATGAATCTGAGTGGAAGATACGAGACTCCTGGATGAAAGACAAAGTAGTTTATTACTCACAGCAATAACCACAATCAGGGGTTCACGATTTTTGCACTGAGCCCCAATTCCCTCAGGGCAATAAGATGAGGGCCAAGTAATACCTGTACAGCCCATGGGTGATATGATAGGGGAATGGTCAGTAAGCATGCTTGCCTTTCACTCTAGTGATAGGCAGTATCTCTATCCTTAAGGTTGAAAGCAAATCAACTTTACTTTGATGTGCAGAAACATGGGAGACCCGTAAAGAATTGTTGCCCAACAGTATAAAAGTACACAGTATATTGAAATGTGATCAGAATGTGGTTTTCAATTATAAAACAACAGTCTAGGATATAACAAAGTTATCTTATTTTTTAAGAGACTTTAATGGTATATTTAATTTGCTAGATGCCTTGCTGTCTAGATTATATTTTTTCTTTAAATTTTATCATTTTGTTAGAATGTAAACATTGGCTTATTTCTTATTGGCTTAGAATATTATTATTATTGGCTTACAATATAAAGAGAACTATGGCTTATTTGAAAACTATTCCATTCTGAACAAGGACACCAGGGGTTTATGAAAGAACTTTTATCTATCAAAAATAGAAATCATGAACTTGAAGCTATTATTACAGGATTCTATGCAGACAAACTGAGCAGCCATATATTTCCATATTGGAAATATACAGTCGTGGAACATTCCAGGCAGCAACTCTAACAGTGATAAACTCGCAGTATTCTCTGCCAACAGCTTTCTCAGATTATTTTCCTATTTTTCTACACTTGTCGCTGCTAACCCTTGAAAGGAGTGGTTTACAATTATTGCATTCATTTCTTCAATACTCATTCATTCAGTCCTTAATCCCTTAATGTCAGGCTTTAGTACTAATGGCTCAATAAAACTGTTAAATATCAACAGTAAACTTTAAATAATCAAATTCAATGACTTTTCCGAAGTCTTCTCCTACTTGTACTTTTGGTATCAGCCTGTCCTTTTTGAAAGTCTCTGCCTTTTGAATTCTATGCCTAGTTCTATTCCCATCTCTCTGAAAGACAGCACTTCAAATTTCTCTTACCTGGCTCTGTTTCACATCCCATCTCTTAAATGTTAGTCTTTTGTGGGTCCTTTATCCTTTTCTCTCTTCAGGCTCCTTCTCTCAGTGACCCCGTGGTTTTCAAGCCTTAGTTCTATAAAGATGGCATTGAAAAGTAAATCTCCATTTCTAAACTCTCTCCTCATTAAGTCTCCTATTTTCAGACATTTGCCAGACGCCTCCACCTGAATGCCCTAAGCATATCTCAGACTCAACATGTCTATCACTCAACTTCTTCACTTATCCCGCCAAATCAGTTCCTGCCCATAGCTACCCAATCTCTTCTAAGCACACTGTTGTCGTGGAGCACACTGCTGTAGCTTGTCCCCTGGCATCATGGCTGAACGGTAATACCTCTCTTTCATCATGTTACCACCACCCTGGTTTAGAGCTCTATAATCGACCCCTTAGCAAACCTACCCCTTGGCAAATGCAATAGCATCCTGACAGGTTTTCCTGGTTGTAGGCTATACTTTTCCCTGCATCCTGTTCTGTTTTTTACTTTTGGGAGAAAAGGCTGTTAGCTACTCTTTATTGCCTGCTGGACAAATCCATGCCCTTTAGTCTGGTGTCAAGTCTCTTTACAATCTGGCCTTTTCCTGCTTTCATTCAACAGATATTTAATGGACTAGGAATAATATAGAATATTCATAATCAGACACGGTACCAACTTGGAGTGGGTACCTCAGGAGGAGGAATGAACTAATATTAATCAGTTAATGTATTATTACAAACCATGAGAAGTGATACTACAGAAAGTCATAGTTCCACCTTTATCCGCTGCTACTGTCCTCCACATTTCTGATGTTCTAACCAAGTTGGATTGTTTGATGATAGATCAAACTTTTGTTTCCTTTTCTTTTTCAAAATGTAGTAGTTACGTATTGTGTCTTATCTGAACTTCCCTCTTCCTCCTGCTTTTCACTATCTTTTGAAATCTTTCCTATTCTATGAGGCCCAGCTCTCAAATGTCATTGCTCCTAGAATCTGTCTTTGATCATCCTAGCCACTCTCAAACCAATTAGAGCTCTTTGTATGATGTTTATGAGATTTTCTCTTAATCCATATGATTCTGTAGTGTGTGTGCACGTGGCAACTGCCTCTTCTATATTGGGAAAAAGCTGAGCAGGGGGCACCATGTTTTAATATTTGTATATAATCCCTACCTGCCAAACATATTAGCCGTTCGTAGTAGACCTTCATTATTTGTTGAATGAGTGAATGAATTAATACAATACTCCTAATATCCAGGATGCTTCCTCTGGTTAGCTGCTACTTCATAGAAAAACAGTCCACGGCTGATGTGATGGGAGACTGACCCTCTGCTGGCAAAGAAGTTAACAAGTCATTATGATAGCAGTAGTTTCATTCGAAAAACCCCACTTGGAACCCAAATCTCCTACAGAGCAGTTAGGAAGGAGGTTGATTTCCCAATGGATTGGGGGAAATAAAATCTACCTACAAAATTCACTAGAGCAGGGGTGCCCAGAGCATAATATTGTCACCTCCTTGGGAACACAGTATTTCCAGTAAGGGTATCATCAGAAATCAATCACTCAACAGTTCTGTTCTTGCCGTATCATTTTAGGAAATGCTATTTGCAGAAACAGTAAAATAGACAAAGCTTTGCTAAGTCTCAAGACACTCCTCTTCTAAACCAGAGGCCTCCAATTTACTAAGCTCATTAAACCACACTCTAATTTTATGCCTAAAACATGCTGCTATATATGTGGTTTAAAACAATCATAAGATTTAGCATATTATATCTTCAAAGCTCTTTGCACACATCAAGTAATTATCCACATAACACCCCTGTGATGACAGTGTTATTATTCCCATTTTATAGATAAGGATATTGAGACACTAGAGATCTAATAATTTGCCTAAGGCAGTATAATAGACCAGCTGCAGAAACTAAATTAAAATAGAATGTTCTGACTCTTTGTCCTGATTTCAAACTGCAAAATTATACTTGATATCAGGCTTTTCTCTATATGCATACTTTATAATATCAACACGGGCATGCATTGAATTACATATGGGTCTTAGAAAATAAGCATCACTATTATTTAACAGTAATAGATACACTTCCACCTATGCTGCTTTCTGCATGGGAGAGAATAGAAATAAACATTATCCTGGCATGCTTAGGAATTATATATCAATTATATAATTCTATCTAATAATCTGTTCCTCTTAAAGATACTACATTCCACACCGTTAGCAATTTTAGTATTCTCACAATGAGATGATTAGAAACAAAATGGCTGGTTTGAAAAATATTTCCAACTACAATCATTTTGTGCTGTAATGCCTCACCAAAATGGGAGGACATGATAATCCTGTACCTCATGCAAAATCAATTACATTTTAGATCAAGAATCTCAGTGACTGAAACAGAGTATTATTTTATGTCCTGAACAATATGTTGTTTCAGTTACTAAGGAAACCAGTAGCAAAAACTAAGTTTACAGTGATGCATTCTCAAGAAATTGACTACAATGTCAGTCTCTGGGGTATCATTACAAAGTGCTATTTGCATTTAAATTTCTTATAACCCGGCCGGGCGCGGTGGCTCAAGCCTGTAATCCCAGCACTTTGGGAGGCCGAGACGGGCGGATCACGAGGTCAGGAGATCGAGACCATACTGGCTAACACGGTGAAACCCCGTCTCTACTAAAAAATACAAAAAAAACTGGCCCGGCGAGGTGGCGGGCGCCAGTAGTCCCAGCTACTCGGGAGGCTGAGGCAGGAGAATGGCGTAAACCCGGGAGGCGGAGCTTACAGTGAGCTGAGATCCGGCCACTGCACTCCAGCCTGGGCAACAGAGTGAGACTCCATCTCAAAAAAAAATAAAATAAAATAAATAAATAAATAAATAAATTTCTTATAACCCTTAAGCAACTGATTTGTTTGTTTATAAGCATGAGTGTGCATTTTTTTTAGCTCTGGAAAATTTTTTTTAAAGATTCAACCAATACATTGATATTTAACCATTTAGAGAGCTACCCATCAAGCATACGTACAATGTCCCTTCCTGAATTATAATGTGTGGATTGCACTTCTGTGGGTTTCCCATGAGACCTCCTTTAAAGCCTCTGCACATAATGTGCTCCTCACTAATGAAAGCCGCACATTCTGTTTCACACATGGTAACAAATAGGCGAAGTCATGTTGACTTATACTGTTGCATGTCACAAATAACAAGATTCTACAGGAATCAATACATCTATTTTGCACACAAGGTTTCTGGAGTCTAGGGCTATTCAAGTCAGACTCCAAGTTCCTCGGGGAAGCCAAGGAAAACCCCAGATTTTTCTTGACAGACACTTGCCTCTTTTGTCAAAAAGAAACAACAAATATTCTGATGAGTTACTGATGCTTTTATAGTGGAAAACTCTCCTGACAAACTACTCTACTGACCAGAAATGACAAGGCCTTGACATGCTGCCTTTGCCTACAGAAGATATAGAACTGCTGCAAAAGCTGATCGGACTGAATACGGCCACAGAGAGAGGGAGAGGGATGGAGACAGAGCAGTGTCAAAAGACACTGACTCTGGGCTGTTTTCCCTTAGTGAAATCAAAAATCCATTCATTCTCCCACCAGAATTATTTCCCAGCACTGTCCTTTGTCTTAAGGTTTTGCAGTTAAAACCTTGTAATTATTTTTGCATAAAAACACTTCTTGGGCTTCAAATTTATTCTGTATTTAGTGAAATAAAACCACACAAACAGTGTAAAATGAGCCTTTGTTAAACAAATCACTTTTATGACTAAGCAATTGCACACACTCACCCCAAGGAACACACAAACAGAACAGAAGAGGCAAGATGCCTATATGAAACTGCAGACAAGCAATTGCAAATACAGCACTCCACAGGAAAACAAAATTAAGTAACATTCTAACTTTAGAAAGTATGGCACTGATTTAGATCAGATGTTTTTTGATAGAAAATTATTTCAGCAAAGTAATTGTAAGCCAGTCTTTTGCACTGCTCATTTCCTTCTTCCCTCCGATTTCACTCCGTATCAGTACCCATGGTAAATATATTGCTCCTGAATACTAAGAAATTATGAAAGCAAGGAACAGAGATCAGCCATGCCTGGGTATCTGGGAAACAAGCACACTGGAGGCTAATTTTGTGTAAGATTTCTTTTACTTCCCATCAATATGCCATAAGTCTGACCTGGAGGATCCCCTTCAATTGATGCAAGAAAGTAATTAAGTCTCCAGGCTCATCACAACCTGTGCAATCACATGTGCAAAGATTGCTCTTTGAGTCAAACAGCTTTTAGTTTTATGACAAAGAATCTTGTAATGTAGGGTTAACAATTAAAGCCAGGCCGTATGTTTCTCTCATGGAGCTTGGTGCTCACTCAAGTGCTACAATCACCAAACTCATCTGAAAGGAGTTGAGTTTAAACCCAGATTTTTCTTTTTGCTTTTTATTTTCTTATCTTTTTTTTTTTTTTTTTTTTTTTTTTTTTTTT